>NC_141614.1:54232274-54394774 GCF_047967505.1 Dipteris shenzhenensis
TGACTTTATCTAGCCTAGCTCTCCAATTAGTCAAGAACTCGTGGTGTGCAGTGATAGCACCCGCATACCTCAACCAATGGAGGTCCATCTGCACTTTTGGCACCTCGTAGATCCCTTTTGGTGCCTTGAGGATGTTAATCATATTTAGAGGGACTATTTTTCTAGATAGCTGGGGAATTTTTCGGACAACAATTTTCAGAATTGTTGGGCTATTTCATTGTAGTTTATGCCTCAAATGCTTTAGGAAAAGTTGGTGATTGGCAGTTTGTAGTCTTGTGACAGCAGTAAAAAGTGAGCAGGTGGCTGTTTTCAAAAGTGAATATAAGAGAATCCACGAGGAATTGTCTTCTAAGTTAAACTAAGAAGTTTTAGTTTTTTTAACAATCTACAATCTTGTTTTTGAAAGCGTTTCAATTTGAGATTTGGAGAAAAAGTTAGGATGCCTAGTATGCCCATGATTTACAGTTCTGACAGTTTATGACATCAGCTAGAAAAAGTGAGCAGGGGACTGCATTCAGCAGTGAATATCAAAAAATCCATAATGAATTTGGACCCGTAGTAAACTAGAAGTTTGTAGATCTATTGGTTGTCTACAACTTTGGTGTTTATAGAGAGGCAACCGAGTTACGGTTGGGAAGATATTGACAGTTCAAAATAGGCCAAAACTGTTGCAGACTGTTATTACAGCAGTAAAAGTTTACAGGTGGTGGTTTCCAACAACAGATATAAGGAAATATGTAAGGATTTTGGATCCACTATAAACCAAGAACTTGTAGATTTTTCTACAAGCTACACTTCTTATGTTTACACTTTTTGCATCAGAGATACCATGCAAAAGCTATTGGCTAGTTTTGGGATGCCCTGAGGTCACTTATAGTAGAACATGTATTTGTGACAGTGACAGTGTGGTTGTTGTCATTGCAGTTGATATTTTTTGGGCTTGAGTTTGGTACATTGGTGCAGTGTATCCAAGTTGTTCTGTCATCCATTGTGATGGCTTCGGCATCAGAGAATGCATTGTTTAAAATTGAGAACTTGGATGGCATAAACTTTTCCTATTGGAAGGAGCAAATCTACAATGTTCTGGTGCAAAAGAAGCAAGTAAAGCCCATAAAATGCAAAGGCGTAAAGCCAGAGGACTGGGAGGATAATGAAGAGTAGAAGGAATTAGATGAGCTTGCACGCTCCATGATCATGCTCACACTTTCAAAATCGGTGTATTTCGAAGTGAAAGATATTGCAGGTGGTGCCTATGGTGTGTGGACAAAGTTGCATGATCTTTATGAGAAGCAGAGTGCTGTTTGTCAAGTGTATTGGCTGAAGAATCTCATAGATCTTCACATGGAAGAAGGGACTTCAATGTTTAGCCATTTAAATGAGTTAAACACAATTCTCAGTCAACTTTCAGCTCAAAAAATTGCCTTTGATGACTCAGTTAAGGCAATGTTCTTATTGGTAACCCTTCCTGAAAGTTGGGACACTTTTATGACTGCTATAAGCAATTCAGCCCACGCAGGAGGCCTATCAAGCAACGATGTTGAGTGTAGTATCTGTCTAGATCACCATCTAAGCTCCACTGTGGGAGTGCACAGGTGGATGGAGCCATCATTTGTACTACATCAGTATTGCAGGAAAAGTTTGTTCCTCTCCAGTTTGCTGTGTACTCTCTATTCTTTATTCAGTTTCTATTCCGCTGTGCCATGTAATTTAACATGGTATCAGAGCCCAGGCGGCTCTAATGATCAAAGAATAAAAGAGAGGCGAGGGCTTCAACATCATACGGAGTGATGCCAATAGGAAGCGGCTCAATAGGAAGCAGCTCGAGTTCAGCAATTGCTGCTGCACCCATAATCCAGGCGTTGAGGATTCACCAACCAGCCTGAAGGCAAGCTAGATGGTACGAACTACACTCTGTGGAAGTTTAAAATTATTGCTATTCTGGATTCATATGAGCTTCTGGAGACAGTATTGGGGACTGACCCAGAACCACAAGGAACCCCCAACCTAGAAAATTCGAGGAGTATGATACCTCCTAATGCTGACCTTCTACGAGCTTGGAAACACAGGAACGCAAATGCTCTGTGTGCCCTGGTTACAAGTACTACTGATAGTGTATTGACCTTGATTCAGCATACATCTAAGGCAACTGTGGCGTGGAACATATTGAAGAGTTAGTATGAGATGCAGAATCAGACAAGGATCTAGAACCTGGAGAATCAACTCACGGCTAAGAAGTTTAATGGAGAGATAGCGGAGGTGTTCATAACCCGAATCCAAAATCTGCATGACTAGATGGCTAGTGCTGGGATACAAAAGACTAGCGAAGAGCTAGCTCGGTGGTGTCTCCGAATATGTCCACCAAGGTTTGATGGACTGGTAACATCGCTTAACACTCAGGTGAGACCCCAACCATTGTCATTTGAGGAGTTCTATACTTTACTTATGGAGGAGGAATTGAGGTTTAAAGATCGAGATGGAGGCAGCAATGGGGATGCTGCGTTCTCTGCCACTGCGAAAGGCAAAGGTGGTTCCTCCACCAAAGGTGAGTCCTCTACTAGTGGTGGAAAATAGAAAGAACAATGTTAGAACTAAAACTTCAAGTGCTCTCAATGTGAGAGGGAGGTCACATTCCAGGGGGAAATACTAGGATAGAAATACAAGCAAGTCTAGAAGCAAATCTAGAGGAAAATCCCATGCCAAAAAGGATTTGGAATGCTTCTATTATGGGAAGAAAGGCCATTTCAAAAAGGATTGCTACTAATGGAAGAATGATAAAGGCAAAGACAAAGCTAATGTGCAGCCCAAGAAAGAAGAGAAATCCACGGTCAATACAGAGGAAGTGAATGCCATAAGCAACAATAGTGATGAGGGTGACATTCTTTATGCCTCTATGTTTGAGCATGCTTTTCTTGTGACTAGTGATGATGCATTATCACAAAATTGGATACTAGACTCAAGAGCATCTTTCCATGTCACTCCACATAGGGAGTGATTTACCATTTATGATGTAGGTAGGAAAGGAACCGTGAGACTTGGAAATGATTATCCATGTGACATTGTTGGAGTGGGAGATATCCACTTATCTCTTCCTAATGGTTCTACTTTTGTACTCAAGAATGTTAGGCATGTTCCAAATCTAAAAAAGAGCTTGATAAGTAGGGATAGCTTGATGATGATGGCTATCATGTGTTTTTTGGCAACAATACATGGAAAATTAGCAAAGGGTCACTTGTGATTGCTAGAGGTTCCAAGCATGGAATGCTGTACTCAATGCATGTGTCAGGAATAAGAGATAATGTAATCAATGTGAACGAGCAGCCATGTCACATTGGGTGGTGCTTCTTACTTTGCTATTTTCATTGATGATGCTACATGGAAAATGTGGGTCTATCCTCTTCAAAAGAAGAGTGATGTCTTTGATGCATTTCAAAAGTTCTTAGCATTTGCTAAAAATTAGTCAGGCAAGAAGCTCAAATGCTTGCACACTAATAATGGAGGAGAGTATACCTCTCATGCATTTAAGAATTTTTGTGAGCTACGTGGCATCAAGCGAGAGCTGACTACTCGTGAGAATCCTTCTCAGAATGGGGTTGTTGAGAAGATGAATAGAACTATTCAATAAAGGAATATAAGCATGCTTTCTAATGCCAGTCGACCTCATGGCTTTGGGCTGTCTATCAAGACAACAGTACATCTTATCAATAGATTGCCTAGCAAGGCACTAGATGGGAAAGTGCCAGAAGAGGTTTGGTCAGGCAAGCCACCATCTTATGGGCATCTTCGTGTATTTGGCTATGAAGCTTATGTTCATATCCCTAAGGAAAAATGCAGCAAGCTTGATCCAAAGTCAAGGAAGTGCATTTTTCTTGGATATGGTGATTTAGGTGAGGTGGGATACTGATTGTAGGATCCAGAGGCCAAGAAGATAGTACGCAACCATGATATCATCTTTAACGAGGACAAGATGCACAAGAAGCTAGAGAAGACTGTTGAGATATGCAGAGTGGTGTTTCAGGAGGATGGAAAACCACCATATGAGAGGCATGCATAGCCTGTTCCACATGATGCAGGGTATGGACATCTGATAGATCGTGAGGTGGGAGAGCCACATCTAGGTAGAAAACCTCAGGTTATGCAGGAAAATCAGTTGGGACACCAAGATGCTCATGGTGAGTAAGTGTTGAGACGTTCCACTAGAGTCTCACGACCTCCACAAAGATATGCTCCCGTCTCTAGATTATGTCATGTTGACAGATTGTGGTGAGCCTTCATGCTTTGAGGATGCTATGTCTAGGGATGACAAGCATAAGTGGGAGAAGGCTATGCAGTTAGAGATGGATTCTTGAATGAAGAATGCTACTTGGGATTTGGTTTATTTTCCCAAAGGAAAGCATGCATTGCCATGCAAATGGGTTTACAAGTTGAAGATGCCTCCAATAGATGCATCGCCTAAGTATAAGGCAAGGTTGGTAACGAAGGGTTTTAAGCAGGAGAAGGGTATTGACTTTGATGAGATCTTTTCCCCACTGGTGAAGATGACTACCCTTCGTACAGTGCTTGCATTGGTTGCCAGAGAGGACATGGAGCTTGTCCAAATGGATGTAAAAACAACTTTTCTACATGGAGATCTTCATGAGGACATCTATATGCAATAGCCAGAGGGGTTTGTTGTGCAAGGCAAAGAACAGATGGTATGCAAGCTTCAGGAAAGTCTTTATGGGCTGAAGCAGACTCCTAGGGAGTGGTACCATAAGTTTGATGCATTTATGTGATCCCAAGGGTACACACGGAGTGAGACAAGTCATTGCCTCTACACAAAGAAGGCATGAGATGGTAGCCTTCTTATTTTGATTTAATATGTTGATGACATGCTTATTGCTGGGAAATCTACTTTGGATGTGGATGCCTTGAAGAAAAGGTTGCATGAGACCTTTGACATGAAGGATTTGGGTATTGCTAGTCACATACTTGGCATGAGGATTGTTTGGGATAGGAACAAGAAACTCCTTCATTTGTCACAGAAAGAGTACATTAGCAAGATACTTGAGCATTTCAATATGGAGGGGGGGAAGTCCATAAGTACCTCGTTGCCTCCATATGTGAAACTCAGCCAAGCAAACAGCCCTAAGTTAGATGAGGAGCAAGCTGAAATGGCAAAGATACCTTATGCATCTGCAGTAGGAAGCTTGATGTATGCCATTGTTGCTACACATCCAGATATTGCTTTTACAGTGGGAGTTGTTAACAGGTATATGGCAAATCTTGGCAAGAAGCATTAGGAGGCAGTGAAAGGTATCATGAGATACTTGAATGGTACAAAGAACATGTGCATTTTCTTTGGGAGGAAGGACACATCTATTTTTGGATATGCAGATGCTGATTTTGAAGGGAATGTAGACACCAGGAGGTCTACTACAGGATATGTTTTCTCATTTACTGGATGTGCAGTTTCATGGGTCTCTCATTTGCAGCCATGTATGGCTTTGTCTACCACTGAGGCAGAGTATGTTGCAGCCATTGAGGCATGCAAAGAAGCTATATGGCTTACTCGTCTAGTGGGAGACTTGAGCATTCTAGGAGAGGTTCCAGTTTTGCACTGTGATAGGCAGACTATGTTACAGCCACTGAGGCATGCAAAGAAGCTATATGGCTTAATCGTCTAGTGGGAGACTTGAGCATTGCAGGAGAGGTTCCAATTTTGCACTGTGATAGTCAGAGTGCCATCCAGTTGGCATGGAATCCTGTCTTCCATGCGAAGACAAAGCATATTGATATGAAGTATCATTTCATTAGAGAGGTGATTGAGGAAGCGCATCTAGCTTGTCAAGGTTCACACAGATGAGAACCTTGTAGATCTTCTTACAAAGAGTCTTTCCTCAGAGCAGTTTGCACATTGCAGAGTGTGGACGGTGTCAATTGACATTAGGATGCCCATCTTCTCCCTTAAAGGTGCATTGGGAGGTTGTTGGGGTAAAGGCCAATGGCCCAATCTATACCCATTTGTACCATACATACATAATAAGGGCTTACCTTGATCTGGGTGAGTTAGCACCCACCATTTTTTGGTGTTCTCTCTTTCTTTGTTGCTCTCCGATAAGACCTCCTCTCCATCACATTGTGCACCATCGAGCCTAAATTGTTTGTAATGGAGCACCATCTCCATTAACTGTCCCCCCATCATATTGGCATTTAGGGTTTTTTCCCTTTTAAAGGATTGAAAAAATGTTGAGGTATTTAAAGGTATTTTATGTCCTTATGGGCCATCTATCATGGGTTTTTTTTAAGAATTAGAACATTCTTCATGATAGTTTATCACTAGTGGCTCTTTCCCTAGATGGGCCATAATCTCCTTATCTCCTTGCCCCTCTTTCTTCTAATTAAAGTTTACACTGATCCATGATAGATGGTTCAAGACATGTATCTAGTGCTAGTGCATTCACATTTGATTTGAGTATGCAAAAGTAGATCAGCCCATGGTTGATGTGAATGCAGGTCACTCTTATGTGGATGGTAAATCCAGTGGCTCAGAATAGAGCCTTGATGATGAGTTGGGTATTCCTTCTATTGTTACACTTGGAGTAAGGAAGACAAGGGATGTTTTGAGAGCACTTGGTAGTGAGCCTATTTTGCACAGGTCTACCAGAGTTCAGTATTCTATGGATAGGCTGAAATATGATGGATTTACAGCCATTCACTATGCCTATATGGTCAAAGTGATACAAGAACCAGAACCCACTTCTTTTGAGCAAGCCATGGGAAAAGAAAAATGGGAGAAAGCCATGGATGAAGAAATGGATGCCTTGGAAGCAAATGCTACATGGGAATTGGTGCCTTTGCCTAAAGACAAGAATGCAATTGGCTGCAAGTGGGTTTATAAGGTGAAGCACAATGCAGATGGTTCTGTGAGTAGATATAAGGCAAGATTAGTTGTCAAAGGGTATGCACAGACATATGGCATTGATTATGAAGAAACATTCAGTTCGGTTGCAAGGATGGCAACCATAAGAGCAGTCATTGCTATGGCTGCATCAAAGGGATGGCCTTTACATCAGATGGATGTAAAGAATGCCTTCTTGCATGGTGATTTGCAAGAAGAGGTCTATATGGTGCAGCCACCAAGTTATGTTCATACTGTTCACCCTGAGTTTGTTTGTAGGTTGAAGAAAGCCTTGTATGGCTTGAAGCAAGCACCCAGAGCATGGTCTGACAAGATAGGATAGTATCTTGTCACTATTGGCTTTCAGATTTCCAAGGCAAATTTCTCACTTTATGTGAGAAAAACAGAGAAAGGCATTATGCTACTTGTCATTTATGTTAATGATTTGATCATCACAGGTGATAGTGATGAAGATATCCTTCATGTGAAAATGCTATTGAAGTAGAAGTTTGAGATGAAGGATTTGGGAGAGTTGCGTTACTTCTTGGGCATTGAAGTGATTAGATCCACAAGTGGGATATGGCTCTTGTAGAGGCAGTATGGATTGGATATGCTATCCAAATATGGGATGACAGGCTGTAAGCCTATTTTAGTTCCTTTGGAGCAGAATGTGAAGTTGAGCGCAGATGGAGGTGAGCTTTTGGAAGATCCTACTATGTACAGATGCATAGTAGGAAGTTTGATTTATATGACTATTACCAGGCCAGATTTGAGCTATGCTATTGGGTTGGTAAGTCAGTTTATGCAGGCTCCAAGGAAACTGCATTTGGATGCGGTTAGATGCATACTGAGGTATGTGAAGTCCACATTGCAGCATGGACTATTTTATGAGACTGGGGTTCAGATACAGTTGCATGGATACAATGATGCTGATTGGGCTGGTAGTATTTCTGATAGACGATCTACCAGTGGATATGTGTTCTCTTTTGGGAGTGTTGCAGTCACTTGGAACATTAAGAAATAGCCTACAGTTGCCTTGTCGAGCACAAAGGCTGAGTACAGGGGTGCAGCAATGGCTGCATGTGAGGTAGCTTGGTTGCATAAGCTACTTTATGATATGCATCAGTCTTCAGATGGGTCAGTTGTCATTTATTGTGACAACATAGCAGTATACACTTGGTAAATAACCTAGTCTATCATGCTAGAACAAAGCACATTGAGGTGCATTATCACTATGTGTGGGAGAAGGCTCTAGTAGGTTTTATTGATCTAATTTATGTCAGCACAGAGGATCAGGTAGCTGACATATTCACGAAGGCATTGGGTGTAGAGAAGTTGCACAAGTTCAGAGACCTGCTTGGTGTGCAAAAATTGGGATTGAGCTCGAGGGGGAGTGTTGAGATATCGAGCTCTACTCATGATATGCCAGGGTGACCATTGTGCATTTATGTCCCTGACTTGTTAGCTGCAGATGCGGTTGGTACACCGCCCATGAATAATAGCTATATGATAGATATCTTTATGTACTCTAGTTAGTGGCTCAGTTAGTATGCCACCTTAGTTAGCTGAGTTTGGTTGGAGACCCACATATAGGGTTCATCTATTTCTTTTGTACTAAGAGAGAGTTCTTTTGGCTTTCACAACTAAGAAGAGCTTTCACAACTAAGAAGAGGAAAACTGTTTTCAGCCTCCACCTTTGTGTGTATTCCCCCATTGTGTATGTGAGAAAGCTGCAAGTGAGACTCCTTACTTCTCTCCCACTCTCTTCACAATTTCATCAAGTCCTTTGGCATAGGGAGTGTGTACTCCCCTTATGCGACTGATCATGTTCTAGGACCAATTGACAAGTCCTCTCATGTAGAGAATTGGAACTACCCTTGTGATTAATCATGTTTTAGGACCAACCAAGTGAGTCCCTTGATGTGAAGAAAGGGTACTCCCATTGTAAATGATCATGTTCTAGGACCAATTGAGTGAGTGGTTTTGCCAAATAAGCATGCTCATAACTCTACCAGCACACCAAGCACACTTTCTTATAGATTTAGATTGTTGTTGAAGAGCCCTCTAATGAGATTTAAAATAATGAATAACCATTTGCAATTTTTTAAGCCAATCATGCTTAAGTCCAAGACAACATTAACTTGGCATTGGCCCTTGTGACTATGCATGATACTTCTTACATTGTGGTAGTCAATATTAATTGGGTGAATCTTCTAACTATGACATAGTAAATTAAATCTTTTGCATTAATATCATTTGATGAACAATTTCCCAAAAGATAGCTATAGTTTAGTTCAAATAAACCTATCGAGTCTAAGACCTAGTCTAAGGTATATCCCAAGCCTTTGTTACAATTTAGGAGAGCTTGATTTGCGAAGCTCCTAGGTCTGGTAGTCCAAGTATCTCTTTGCAAGCAAAGCAAACTGATCCAACCAAGGCTTGAGGTAGGGAAGTCCAATAAAGAGCTAGGTATGGTCCAAGTGTGATGCAAATGGATATACAAGGATGTATACGATATACAAGTGGGATACAAGTATGTAGTACTAACTCCAAGTCTATCTAGTCAAGGAGAGTACCATCCAACAAAGAGTGTGTAGTTCCATTTTGAGTCTTTCTACACTTGGTGGTTAGCCCAAAGCAAGGATAAACTCAAAGAAAGATACTACAAAGGACTTATGTTTTAAAAGCAAATGATTGATACTAGAATCGAGTAGCTCCTTCATCCCCCCCATTACCTTTTCTTCTACCCTACTCCTTCCTCTCATTCCTGCCTCTACCCTCACCCCTTTCCACCTCTATGATAGTTCTTTTCACCCTTGGTTCATGCCCTTTGCTAAGCCCTTCAAACCACTAAGCAATTTGTCTTAGACCTGGATCAGCTCAAGGATATAATTCACTTCTTAGAGCTCCTCTATAGCCAAGTACTTTGAGCTCCCAACAATTGAGTACTTGTTTGTAGGGCTTCCTTCATTAGTTCATAGGCTTGAACATCTCTTTAGCAGCTCAGAAGGATACCATGCATCCTTGTGCCAATCGTGGATCATTTTGGCCTAGTTTCTCTTCCCCAACATGCTAGTTCTAGGCCACCTTACAAAAGGTGTACTTCTTCGAGCCCCTTCTCAAATTGAGTTGGCCCCTTTGTAGTTCTTTGGCTATGGGACTACCTAATACAGCCCTCAAGATCCCTTGTGTACCATTTTCTTAGCTTTTAGAAGCCTAGTCACAAAGGGGGGCCATGCCTTCCACATTGATGAGGTCTCCTTGCCTATAGGATACATGGATGGAGCATTCATAGGAATTAAGTTACGTGGGGGGGTGATCCCACCCACTTGGCATTGTCCTCTCTCTTATCTAGAGGACGGCATGTGGGAGATAGTGGTGGCTCGCATCATGGTGTGGAACATCCAGGTTGTGTTCTGTAGTCTAATGGGCGAGCACCATGTTCCACCCATGGCCACTCTAGTCACCATTTGGCAGGATGTCATCTACAACCTATGTGCCACTTGGGAGCATGGGACATTGGGTTCTAGAGTGATTGTCAAATGGTGTCAGTGATTTTGTAAGGTTGCACAGAGGCATTTTTTATAGTTTCATGCTACAAGGAATTCATTGGCTATATAGTCCTCCTCTCTGGTTGTTAGCCCCTATTGCAGGGATTCGCTAGGTCATGAGCTGGGTTCTCTGCAAACATGCTAGCCTTATTTTCTTTCCAATGGTCAGTGCCTCAAGGATAACTGACTTGTATGTACCCTATACTAACACCCTTGTACAATCAATCTTTTCTCACTTGTATCCTATAGCGACACCCTTCAATGACATCGAAGAGATTGCTAGAACCCTCAATGCCGAATGGAAACTACTTGACAACAAGATCAAATGGCAAAGTAGGTTTATGTTTATTTGGATCAAAGACATATTAGAAAAATATGACACTCTCCTCTGGCTCATTCCACTTAATGCAGTGTGGACCAAGTGCAAAAGTGAGAGGATAGGGAGAGGGATAGGTTTTTGCAAAAAATTCCCCTTAAACAAAGAAGACCTCTCTTCATCACTTGCCCTGAGGCCATGAAAGTTTGGAAGTATGTACCAATGCAGGTTGGGGAGCCCATAAACTAGAAAGCAAGATTACTAGGAGACTCATGCAAAATCCATCAGTCTTCTTGGATGATCTTGAGAGCACATGCACTATGGGCCATTTGGACTACAAGGAATGTCTCCTAGTCTTAGAATGAATCTGTCAATGCCCTTGATTCTTTTTCACAATGGTTTGAAATAAATAGTTTTCTATTTCAAGAGTAATGATTACTAACATGTCTAATTATCATGTGAGTAGGCCAAGCACCTACTTGACACTACAATGATGCCTTGCCACTTGCAAGAGGAAGTAGAAGATCATTTCCAGTTAAAGAAGAAGTCCCTTGGAAGTCTCAATATGTGCTTGCTACTTAAATGTCTCTAGATACACTTGCCTCCCAAATGTCTCAAAATACACATGCTTGATGTTTGTATCGAGATTTACTTGTTGCTAGTTGCCCCAAGCTTTTTGTTCAGAGATCTGTTGTATGATCTGTATTTAGTCTCTCGGCTGGATTCCAAGGATATATGGATCATCTTTGTGAAAATTTTCTATGAATATATAACTAATTTGTTCAACCCAAAAAAAAAAAGAAATCATTTTTTTTGATGAGGTTTCATGCTAATTTCTAATGAATAGACAAATGTTTACCCTATTTGAGGACAAAGCAACCAAGGTTTTCATATGTATATGGAAGATGAATCCATTTTGGGTCTTGTAAAAATTGTTGAGCCAATCACATTCAAAGATTACCAAGTATATTTTCTCATATATTTAATTAATAATTCTTATAACCCTTTCATTAACTTCTAGCAAAAATTATTCCTATGGAAAGATTTGACATTACTTTCTCAAGGGCACTAGTAGCAAAGGTGATGAAGGAGCCAAAGGGTTCCAAAGTGAATCGCCATAGAGAACTCCATGACCCATAGTATTTGTAGCCAAGTACTTAAGGCAGAAAAGGGTTAGAAGTTGGTGTGAGTTGGCCTTCAATTTTACTTACATTTCTTAAGCCCAAATAGGTTGGCCTTCAATTTTGCTGACATTTCTCAAGCCCAAATAGAAGGATTATTAGTAAAGACTACTCAGTGCAACCCTAGTTCAACACCTCTGATGTAAACACAAAAGGCCACCAAGCAAAAGAAAGCATATGAGCTTAAAGGGATCAGAGAAGAAAGAAAGTTAGCCGAGGAAAGGACCAATTTTTTAATAGAGAAAGCTCCAAGATGGGTAAGTAAAAAGTGACTTCCATACTCAAGAGGATAGCAAATGAGGAAGCCCATGGATGACCTAGACCCACAAAGTGAAGAGAAAGTCCTAGATGAAAATCTAGACATGCCTCCCACCGTGACCTTTGAAGAAAAAGGATTAACAAAGTTTCGCATGATCCCTAAAGGAGGAAGTACAATTATATTAGGGAGAAATAGTAGTTAAACTGCACAAGGTTATCAATCTACAATGCAAAATACCTTATGAGTGGATGCCTCACCACCCATACTTCATGCATAAGAACACCCAACACCACATGAAGAAATTATGACGAAGCTACAGAATACAAAGGGGATCCCTATAAGATGGAAATCAATTGGAATAGTTTAGGAAAAAAAGAGAGAGTGAGGAAATAATCTACATGTAGAATGAAAGGGATGACCTAAAAAATGAAGTCTAGGCACTTAAGAAAATAGGCTATCCCCCATCCCCATGAAAAAGGTGCAACACCATTACAAGTACTAGTCTAAATTTCACTTTTGAGGCTCTAAAGGATCAAAGGTATTTGGAAGGCTTAATAAGGATGATGAGGACTCGTTTTGAGGCACATAGCCAAATCCCAAATGGCTATAGTACTTTAGGGATCAAGAGCCCAACCACGATGCAAAAGCTATGCAATGTGGATTACATGTGGTAGCCCTTGGGTGATAAAGGACGAGGTTGATCAAAGTGCCAAGCAAGCCTAATCAATCCAACCCTAATGCATGAGCTATGCAAGGCACATTAGGTGTGGTATTAAAGGATGTGAATGACCAAAGTGCCCACCAAGCCTAAGCTTGTGGAGACGGGTAAAGAAAAGGATTACTAGAAAACAAAAGACCTCTTGCTCATTGAAGAAGACGTATATCAAATCATTTGCTTTCTAGATGGGCAAGCTGTAGTAGTTGTAGTGAAGCAAAACCTAGACAAGCTAGGAAACATAAACAAGGAAGAGGCCAAGCAACCCATAGTAGTGCAAAAGACACGATAGGTGATGTGCCAGTACCCCTTGATATAGTTTCCATTGAAGTCATCAATACATAAAGAAGTACCAATCTTCAATGGCACCTCAAAAAAGTACCATAGTTAATATGGAGACCATTGTCTTAAGCCCCTGCTTATAGATGAACAAAGGAAACATTTTGTTAAACCAAGAACCAAAGTGGATGTAGCAGTTTCATAGGTGGTATAGGACAACGTCTTATTGTGTGTTGGTGTGATCATATCAATGTGCATGCATGGCAAAGGAACTAGAAAGAAGTTGAAGGGATTCACAAGCTCTTGGATGCATGTGGGTTTTAGAGAGGAAGTCAATAGGGATGCATGTTTATGAATATTGGTGTGCTATAAAGTTCACTCATTTTGAAATAGCTTATTATGCACACTATCTCACTTTTACATGTTAAGTTCTATCTACTCTAATGGATAGCCTATGGGGGTATGAGTAGTGCAATCCTTTATGTGTGTTAAAAGGTAGTCTTGGGTCTCTTGTATATAGTTTTCTTTTGATAGCAAAGGCATTAAATGCAACACACGTCCTATTGATCATCCAATTATGAGTGATTAAGTGTATTGCTTAAGGGCTTATAACCAATTGCCTTCATAAAAGTGATGTCCATTTAAATGAGTAAATGTAAGAAGAAAAATGACTTTTCTACCTTGTATGTGACAATCTTGAAAATTGATCACTTGAATGAAATAGCTTGAATGAAAGCTTAATTACAACTCCACAAGTAGTCACTTTGCAAAAAATCACATGCTTTATATTCCTCGTGGGTGAGAGGATGCTAAACCATTATAATTTAGGATGATATATCAAGTTAACTTTTTCATTCTTGAGGGATTCAAGGCATCCCTTTACTTATATCATGACAATGTTTCTCTTGACCATTCTTGAGTGATCACATCCACCCTTGTGCAATGTAAAGACATGAATATTAGTTGGCCTTTCCTATCCCCTACCATTGGAGCAGGAATAGCACTACGCCCACTAACTTGACTTGTCTGTTAATATCTCTTTGCAAAACACAATAGGTTTCCTCATGTACCTGAAAGAACCTTGAGGTTCACATCTCCTCCATGTATGATGGTTTGTGTGTCTCCCCATTCTCATGTCCTTCATCAACTTCAGATAAGATTAGGTCTTTTGTACGCTTGGGCTCTATTTGGGTCACCTTCATGGTAAAACTATCCACATCCTCGTTGTTCCTACTAATGATGGCATCATAAAATGAAACCTTTTTGACATTACTCCCTCAAGAGCCTTGATGCCAACCTTGATTCCATGCAATGAAGTAGGGGAAATAGGATTATGAGAAGCAAGGCTTGGAAGTATCCCTTTAACGTTACACATTTTCAATTAGGAAATTAATATTGACAAATAAACACTTTTTCATTGGTTTGGCCTTAGTTCAAGTTACACTCATGGAATAATTTGTTGAGATTAACGGCCTTTAGAGTAGGTCAATGGGAAGTATAGGTAAGGAAATTAATGGGGGAATTACCGTAAAGCCATGAGGGGGGGTAAGTTGGGTGGGAAAGGGGGATGGGCAAAAGGTTGGGAAACATGGGAAGAATTATGGGTGGGGGGCTAAGGTGTGTATGGTGGGAAAGGAAAGGACTCATGAAGAAATGTGCGTGAGGGGCAGAGAGAGTGTAAGCGTGTATGGTGGGGAAGAATACTCGTGAGGGGATGTTATGTGTGTGTGAGAGAGAGAGACACACAGAGTGTGTGTGTGTGTGTGTAGCAATGTAAGGTGCTCCTTTCTCCCCTTGCTGTCTGCGTGTGAATCAAATATCAAACCAAGCAGAACCAGAGCCTTTAGATTGTGGGATCTCCTACTGCAATCTGCACCATGCTTGTCTACAACAATCTGCACCACCACCACCACCACCACCACAATTTCATCCCCTCCCCCCCTCCCTCCTTAGTCATGCCTCCCTCCTCCCCCCACCCCTCTCGCTCCCTCCCCTTCCCCCCCTCTTGCTCCCCTTCCCTCCCCCCCGCTCTCCATTCCCTCTCCCTCCAACGTCAGTCCCTCAAACTCCAGCTCCTCTCCCTCCTTGACTCCCCTCTAGACTCCCTTACCGACGACTGCATGTCCCTCATCACCTCCCTCCAGCACCTCACCCCCTGCACCGACCTCTCCTCCTCCCCCCACCTCTTCTCCGGCTCCTTCGCCACCATCAAGAGCTGGTTCAAGGGCACCGGCCGCAAAGGCGAGGGAAATTCCAACGTGGGCTCTTCGGTTACCCTCGGCAGAGCTACCTTCAATTGCTTGAAGCCTCGCGATTTGGACATAACTATCCGCCAGACGTACAACCATGTCGCCGTGGAGGGCCCAGACAGTTACATTTTGATATTGCAATTCGAAGTGATCGATCCCGAAGCAGGGAAAGAGCAGATTGTCCGAGGTGAGCTCATAAACACGGCCAAATTCGGCATTGTTAGCGCATTAAGGATGGACGTAGTTTTCTCGACGTGCAATATGAGAATTCGCGGGCCGAGAGCTGAAGGGCAGCTGGTGAGATGGCTAAATCTATTCAAAGATGCTAACCCAGGAATGGATGAGAAGGGCTCAGTGACGATAGCGTTACCGCCGGCCAAGGGCTATCTCGACTATCTGTATATGGACGACGAGCTGAGAATAACTAGAGGTAACCGGGGTGGAATTGCAATCGTGAAAAGAATGCCTGAGCGTGTGGTGCACTTGTAAACACGTTGGCTCATTGTATGTGCGATACTTCAATGATTCTCTTGCTTACCTTCACTCAACTACATGCAAATCCTGAGAGTGCAATCCACAAGTGTAAAAAATCAAATGTCTCAAAATTGCCTATTTTTATTTGATCTTGTTCGTCTATAAGTCTTAAAATTGCCTCTTTTATTGCTTGTCCTTAAGTCTATCCCGCGCAAAGTTCTTTTTGGGCCCTACAAGAGGCCCTAAGGGACGTATGTGCTTATTTTTTGCTAATCAGGTCCAAGTTGCAAATGTTAGTTCATTTGGTCAAGTTGACCATCTTAAATGTTGCTTAATCTTAGGGTTAGTGGTTGTTTCAAATTAGGGCTTTCTAATGTGTTGTTAGTTAGTTTTTTGTCCTCTTGTGAAGATCCTAAATGCTTTAGTCTTATTGCTTGTCCTTAAGCCTATCTCGCGCAAAGTTCTTTTTGGGCCCTACAAGGGGCCCTAAGGGATGTATGTGCTTATTTTTTGCTAATCAGGTCCAAGTTGCAAATGTTAGTTCATTTAGTCAAGTTGACCATCTTAAATGTTGCTTAATCTTAGGGTTAGTGGTTGTTTCAAATTAGGGCTTTCTAATGTGTTGTTAGTTAGTTTTTTGTCCTCTTGTGAAGATCCTAAATGCTTTAGTCTTTTGCTGGGTATGTCTCTCTAGAGATGGTGGCTCTCTTTTGTCTTATTCCTACCCTTTCGTCAAGTTGACCATGTTAACAAGTGCTTAGTGTTAGGATTGGTGGTAACTAAGGTCATTGTAATGAGTTTTAAGTTTTGATTTTTCTCTCTTTGTGAGGGTCTTAAAAAAAAACAAAAACAAAAAAGAGAGAGTATTTATTATACACGAGGGGGTCAACCCCTTAAAACAGACTTTTTCACAAAGTTTGGCCTACAAAACTTGGGTATGAACCTTTGCATATAGAGACCCTTACACTAAAGACATGCATAATTCGAGAGAGACCAAGGCACGACTCACTACATTTTTGGACGAGATAATCTTGCTGAAATTCCTAAGGTGCTTTGGTAGCACGTGTATGACCCAAGGTATCCACATTGACTACCCTTCACTTCTTGAATATTTCCACAATCTGCAAATTGTCACCATGGCCCTAGGAACATCATCAAAAGAGAGAAGAGAGAATCAGCATAAATATTTTAATTGGAAAAACTTTGGTGCATCTTTAAAACTAGATGCACTAGAGCACATGCTTCATAAAGAGTTCCAGTGGGTTGGGGCCCTTGTGGGTTGATTTCCCAGTAAGATGTAAGCATGGTTGAACGGAAAAGATAGTAATCGCCTTTGCACTAGGTCCCATATCGCTTTGGAAGTAGGACAATTTAGGAAGAGGTGGAGAGTGTCCTCTTGAGCTCTATTGCAACATTTGCACCAGCCATCTCCTTGGTTGATTCTCCTAGCTTTGCAAGCCGTCCAAATTGCTTTGTGCAAGATCAACCACATTAGACATAATTTTTTCTCCAAGATACCCCTATCCCACACCTTTTCGAACCTTGGTGTCCATCTCTTTTCTGAATCTCCTGTGAACGACTTTTGATTAAGTTGACGTGTCATGGTTTGCGCATCCAAAAAAGAATGGGATCAGGAAGAGATTGTTTTGCCTTGCCCATCTAAATTCTAAAGTGGGTTGAAGTCTACCACCCATCCATGGTATGTTATCTCTGTTCTAGATGTTCTTTCTTTCTTGGAGCAAGAGTAGGTCAAATCTATTGAATCTATGCCTTTCTTGAAGAGCAGCTCCAAAGGTCCCCCCATGTTCTAAGGCCTTTTTTGTTGAGCCTTAATGCACCTTTGAGTGCATTGTCTAAGAGCTGTTTATCGCTGCTGATGATGGAGAACCAAATGGAGTCTTGGTTGCAAAAAGTTCCCATATTCTTTGGAGAACCCTTTCTAGATTAGAAATGGTTTCAAAGATTCCCAAGCCTTCCACATGCCCGTCCGAAGTTTGGATCCTTTAACCATGCAAGGCTCTTTCCCAAAAAGGGTTGTTCCTGTCGATAGATTCTTTCAATGTTTGCATCTTGTTATCTTTACCCTGGAAATAATCTTTATGATTAGTGAGGCCCAAACTAATCCCGAGTTCAAATAATCTTTCAAGATCCATTGGGCCATAAATCTAGCTGCAAACTTTTCTACAATTACAATGCCTAAACCTCCAGCTGCCCTTGAGAGAGTACAAACTTGCCACCTTACTTTAGCCATTTTTGTTTTTGACCCATAACTCCACCCCACAGGAAGATTTGAAAAAGAGTGTTTACTCGGTCAAATACTTCTTTGAGGGTAACCAAAAGGAGCTAAAGTAGATTAGAGAAGGATAGATATAGTGGTTGAGTACAAAATTTCTTATGGCAAGATAGGGTTTGAGACCTTGCCATCTTTGCATTTTTCCCTGAACCTGTCTAGCACCCACTCCCATCTGTCCTTATTAAAGCATTTAAACCCCATAGGAATTCTGAGAAGCCAAAGTATTTGTCCTTCTTTTAAGAGTTTACACCCTTTGCTAGTCATGACTTGAGGGGGAGGACTCATAGAGCTAGCTCCAAAGACACCTATCTTTTCGTGGTTAATTTTAGAGCTGGAGGCACTGCAAAATATTTCAAGGTACTTTATCGTATTGCCAACTGATTGCTCATCGTTTCATGGGAGTGATGTTGGTGTCATCCGCAAATTGCTGGCAAAGAATTTGATCTCCCCCTTCTACTTGCATGCCTAATATCATTCCGTTGTCAACTTCCTCTTGGGTAAGTGAACTGACAGAGTCTACCACAATGGCAATGAGCAAGGGAGTTAAGGGGCATCCCTGTCTAATTGACCTCTTCAGAGCAAAGGAGGGAGAGACTCTACCATTTATTTTGGGTTTTTTTCTCACTTGGAGAAGGAGGATTTTGACAAATTTTACAAATATGGGCCCCATCCCCATATCTTGTAGTCCCACTGCAGTGATAATAAGATAAATCCCCACTCCATTGTGTCTCGTAAGCTTTGTCAAAATTGACCTTGAGAAAGCAGATATCTTGGTTGGTTTCCTCTACGTGTTCTAACCCGTCCCAAAGAGAGAATTGCCTCTAAGATGTGCTTGCCTTTAATGAAACCCTTTTGGTTTTCCCAGATCCAATTTCGCATCTTGTCTCTGAGTCATAGTGCTAGTTCTTTTGCAAAGATTTTGTAGCTAGTGTTTAACATTGTAAGGGGGTGCCAGTTCTTTAGTTTCATCTTAGGACCACCTTTTCAGATTAGATTGATCATCTCAGTGTTTCTTCTTGGGTCTAAAAAGCCTTTGTCCATGGACTCTTCCTAGAGGTTTAACAAATAAGGGCCGATTGTGTTCTAGAAGGTTTGGTAGAATTCAATTGGAAGCCCATCTTCTTCGGGTGTTCTCCCTTTTACAATTTGGTTAACTGCACTTTTGAATTTTTCTAGTAAAGTGTAATCTTTGTGAAGGAAAAGGGCATCAAAGGTTGCTACAGCCTTCTTCCTAGCCATGTGACAGAGAGCTCTATTTATCTCATTCTATGTAGTGACCACTTTAGGTTCTCCTAGGATTCTCTGGAAATGTAAGGCTACAGTAATTAAAATCTCTCCGGGGTCCTCAATTAAAAGATCATCCTGAATGATGCAGTCCAAGGTTTCCTGAGCGTGTTTTTCCTTGAGAATTTGGAATGTATCCTCATTGACTCTATCTCCCTTGCCTACCCACCAGTCACTTGTGTATATCCTAACCTGGGATGCATCTATCGAGGCATCTACACAAGGCTCTTCTCTAAACTATTTGAGCCTTTTTTTCCTTGCCTCAGTGGTGTCACTTTCTAAGATTCTGATGTGATTTTCAAGATCTTGTCTTCTTTTATTTCTTGCTTTGTCATCCCTCTTTATTATTGCTTGGAGGAGATCTTTGTCCATTTCATTGCTCCATTTATCCATTATGTTAGTTGATCCTCCAAAGGCATTTTTCCAAATGTTGGTTACTTTGTTCCTGACATAGAAGAGCTGGAAGAAGAATGGGTTAGTTTTGAACCAAGACTTGGCTCTTTCTCCTTCTCCTTTGTCTAGGGGTTGGAGCAAGGTAAGGTGTCCAAAATAGTTGTGTCCTAGACACGAGTTATGAAAGCACAAAAAGCACAAAAGCAAATGATATTTTTTAAAAGTTCTGTTATGTGCAACCAGAATGTGGGCATCTATTATAACTGCAAATTGTGTCGACGGGACCCACCCAGTATTTTCTCAGTTCTCCCATGGTGTTTTGTTTTGTCTCACAATTTGAATCTGCTACAATCTTACATCTTATGTCTCTTGTTGTCTCTCTGAACCTTGACATTAGTCTTCTACGCTTCTTGTTTGCACATTCTCTTCTCTGCCCAAGCATAATATGGAACCATCCGTCAATCTTCCCCGCAACCATGGCTCCGTTGATGAGGTATGCATAGTTTCTAATATGTAATGTGGAAGATTTTACAGTATCTTCCCCTCTCTCCTAGTCTTCTACATCTATTCTTACATGCGCATCTGTAACTCAAACAATTTATGGAACCTGGCAATGTTCTAATGTATACTGTTCATTAAAATCAGAGCCAAGTTGTTGAAGATATCTCGCCAGAATCATAAATTATACGAAAATATGAAGCTAACAAGAGACGGGATCAAAGGAAAAGAAAACTAGCAGCACAAACCAGTGACCTTTCAATGGATGTTAAAGCAAAGAAGAAAGAGACTGCAGGTTAAATAGTCAATAGAATTTTCCAGTTGTCACTTGCTTTTGGTAGGAGAGATAGATCAGAAGTCATTCAATCACTGATGAATGATGAACGCATTCTAAAATGTCTTGATGGAGAGTAAAAGAGACAGAGTGAAAGAGAGAGAGGGAGAGATGCCTGTTTATGTATCAGTCAGGCGAGGAGATAATCCGCTTCGTCCGATCATATTTGCCTCGCCTGCACTGATGTTTGTAATAGTAAAGATCAAAGGCATGTGATGGCTCACATCTGCCAGTGGGTTCCCCCCACTTCGATCTTCTTATATATCATATCTATATATGTACATAGGTGTCAGTAGAGCTGGGTTTTATCTAGATAATGGCCTAGTTTTGCTGGTCGGCTCATCCCAATAAAACTCTTTCCAACCAGATGTGTG
The DNA here is from genome assembly GCF_047967505.1 of Dipteris shenzhenensis. Taxonomy (NCBI): domain Eukaryota; kingdom Viridiplantae; phylum Streptophyta; class Polypodiopsida; order Gleicheniales; family Dipteridaceae; genus Dipteris; species Dipteris shenzhenensis. The sequence continues at coordinate 54,253,352 of NC_141614.1, forward strand.
ATTGGCAAAGCTAATCTAGATCATCTTGGTTAGGTGATGCTATTATATGTTCCTATTCTAGCCTCCACCAGCTGATAGATTGACACTCGATAGTGACTTTACGAAATTTTCTCTATAATAGTAGATCACGGAGTGAGCTATGGATTAATTGATGTAATATACTATTTGTCGAGATATGGTGCCATGTGCACATAGATTAGAGGCAAAGGTATGGTGTAGGAATGTATTAAAGTAGCCACCCTAGGATGTGGACTACATGATGTGAAGATGTGGATCAAGGACATCCACAAGGAGAGATGTGGATCAGAGGATCCCACAAGTGTCGACTATTCTAATGGCTCTCTCTGTATAAGAAGCCTTCTTGTATTGTTGAAATATACATACACTCAAGATTCTGTTTATGAGTTATCCAAGCTAATCTATCTTGGAACGTGATTGACTTGAGGTACATGGCATGAGCACTCTCTTCATCATGTTTCCACATAGGTTCCATCCACCTTAGAGTGCTCCATAGATCTTGAGACATGCATGTTTTAACACTATTTCCTTGGAAAGCCAAACATATTTAGTAGTTTATTATTCTAAGGATCGAAAGTTATGTGAAAGTTATTTAGAAACATTAATGATGTTTCATGTTACATGTTGCTTGTGAGTGGTTTAATTTACACTAGCATTGCAAATTTGCATGTCTATTTTGGGTGTTCTTTATTTTGAAGAAGTTTGAGCGCTTACAAAATGATTTTTGAATGCACTAGACAACTACATAGCCATCCTTGATGGCAATACAAGAGCAATTGAAGACTAATGTTCTGATTCTTGTCTGTAAGACAACGACTGAACACTTGACAGGATTGAGTGACGAAGAAATCTGTGCCCATGCGAGCTCAAAATTTTTATGCGATCAAATAGTATCCTGAATATTTGACCTTATGTACATGCTATGTACTGCACTTGCAATACACTTTCCATTGCAAGCACTAACCTTGCACGAACTGGTGGGCAAGGGAAGAGAAGGGAAGGTATTCCGGATACAAGTTGTGGGTGTCCTAGGTCTTAGACCAACATCGTGGTATGCTGTCAAGAAGAGTAATAGAGATGATGCCCATGCTCATGTAGCACTAAAGAATGAGCTAGCGATGACAGTGGTCCATAGAGCTATCTCTGGAGTGTTGGGGTACTCACACACCCAAGAGCTTTGGGTCATCACTCCATTTTTCAATGGTGGAAGTGTGCATGATATGCTAATGTGTCTCGCACAATGTTGCAAGACATATGTGAGCTGGGTTAATAAGACCACACATCCCAAAGAAGAACCCATCTTTGACAGGAACTCTCCACTAACCAGGTTGCGAGCAAGGTTGTTCTATCACCATGGATTGTCCACTGTTGCTACTATTGCCAGCGGTTTGAGAGAAGTTCATGAACAAATATATGCGCACACCGATTTGCAAGCAACCGACTACATGCTGGACTTCATGGGGGATGACAAGTCTATCCGAGTTGGTATCATTGATTGGGGAAGAAGCCTCCACTCGATCAAAAGTAGATATCTGCAATCCTCCATTAGCATTTCCATGGTTAGCACTAGAATTATATGCCAGTACAACTACACGGGAAAATCCCAGGGGCGCATGGGCACCAGTGATTGTTTTGCCATTGGTTGGATGTTTAGGGAAATTGCTAGCTTTCTCATAGATGTTGCAGAAGCTCTTAGTGAAAACTTAGTGAAGGGAGACATTGAAGTCAAGCTCTTAATTGATTGTGGAAACCACTATGAAGGACTGATCCAAAGGAGAGAACTACCATGGGAAAAATTTTGACAAAATGCATAGTTTCAATGTAAATGAGGATGTGGCAATGCAAGCCATTGAGGAAATGAAGACATGTTGTTGAACATAAGCTACATCTTTTTTGAGCTTGACCCATATGATCACAATTTTGATTGCCAAATTTGTAATGTCCTTGTATTGTACACATGGATTTAAAAATTACTATGACGTATCTTTAAAACAAATGTAACAATTTTCCAAAGTTTGCTTGTTCTATTTGTACAATTTAGTCGATCATGGTCAATCCACAATCAAAATAGTTGGGTAAATTATCAGAAGGTGTAATTTGTATGAGTATGTTATAATTAAATGCTTCAATAACACGTCTCTCAGTCGATTTTGGCATGGTTGTTAGATCTCCTCTCTCTCTCTCTCTCGCCATGGCATCCATGTCGCAACGATCAACACAAGCTGCATACGCCTCCCAAGACCCACACATCAGGGGAAAGCAAGCAATGAAAGCATTTGATGACAAAAAAGAAGTGTGAATTGCAATGTCTCATTTGTATTTAACCTCCATTTGCAACATTAATCAGACACAATGACATACATCACGGCAACACCTCTTCTTTTGAGTCGCTAGGATCGGTTCAAGGTGTAAGTAGAGGGGCATCATGTAAGGGACCTGGAAGATGTATGTGCACCCACTTTGGCATATCATCGTCACTGCACACCTTTTACATCATCCAGAACCCTACCATTTGCATAGAGGTAAACTAGTTTCTCTAATCTTTTCGATGTCAAGCGGTTCCTTGTGTGATGGAATGCACAAAGTTGTAGTTACTCGAGTTTCATTTGCTAGAGGAGTTGCTACAAGGTTGTGACAATACCTTCATGGCCAAGTCTTGCAAATGAGGCGTGGATGCTCCACACTCTTCCCAAAATGCCGGATTATTAACCAACGCCTTTAAGTCGATGAATTTGTTATGGGAGGCACTCGAGCATGGCTCAGCTATCTTGGGGGGTGCATTACTTAGAAACCATCTATATCACATGCGTTCAAGGGGCATTTAAAAAATCCCTCGACTAAAAACTTTCCCCCCAATAAAAACACCCCTCTTTACTTATGAAATACCCCTCCTTTTGAATGCACGTGGTATACTAAAATTTTGTGAGGTGAACCCCCTGAGTCGGCTATCGGCCTCTGCACTGAATAATGTCTTGGTTACAAGGGCCTTCTGCTTTAACAACCACTCCATCATTGTATAGTTTGTGCCAAAACTTGTCTCACTTGGCTTCAGAAGCTCCATCGGATGATTCACAGGCTGGTGATTCCTGAATATACACAGTAATCGCTCATGGTTAAGAAATTATAACATGACTTTCCGAGCCTCATCCACAACAACTTTGAAGAAGTCTGTCTCATATGTTTTGTACCAATCCTCCAAGACTACGTCCAGACAGTGGCAAAAGCATGGCCATGCCCAAATACGTCGATATCTTCAATTTATAATTTTCTTAGCCTTTCGACAATTCTTAGCATTATCAATAATCAGTTGAATATCAAGACCAATGTCTTCAATACATACATACTTAGCTTCTTTGCAACAATGAATTCTCCCATCTTGGCCTCATTGCTTGTATCAATCCCGGGGGATTCACTCTTCATTAAAGGGGGACATCACCTGCGTGCATGAACTTCAAAAAAACCCCCTATTTAAGATCCACGTAGGATGATAAAACACCCCTATTTAAGCTTATAAGATACCACCAAAATCCATTATGTCCCCCCCTTTCCTTAAATCTACATTCTCTCTCAAGCATTTAGATTACACAATAAGCAAATTTAGGTTACTTTCCCTATGACTATTTAAAACCATACACAAAATCAAACTTGTTTGGACTAGTTACCCAAGGTAACCTATATTATGTCCCCCCTTCTTAAATATGACATGGTCCCCCTAGCTTAAATTCAATATTGGGGGAAAAAAAAGGGCCCCCACCCCTAATGTATAAGCTTATGCCTCATTTCAAAAAAACCCCCTATTGTACACTCACGTAATATCATAAGTTTCCCCTTGTGAATCCCCCGGGGTATCAATCAATCGTCGGAAAGCCTCCCCTTTGAATGTCACAACCCCATGACATTGATCAAGGGCCTCTTGCTAACATTATTCCATCCATTTGATATGATGTTGTAAGCCACTTTGTCAATGCCATCGTAAACCATTTGCTACATCTCCTCCTTCATCCTATTGTAGTATGCATCCAACATGTTGTTATGGATGGCATCATAACTAGTCATTATGAAACTCGGGCCAGCTTTAGCGACAGAGGCCATGGCTTTTTTCCAATGTGGGCTTTGCACCATGCTCAATGGATATCCTGACAATGTGGGACAAATAGCTTTAAACACATTTTACGGCACCTTCTCGATATATTGTGCTTTGAAGGAAGCTTCCAAGCATTGTTGCTGCACATGTACATGGGCATTCAAATGAGGCATGTTACTGCATTGTTCTCTTTCCATATGCATGTTCGAGAAACTTGCGGTCTATGCAAGGGATCCTGTGCCACTACTATGTTCGGTTGCACTTTTAGAATAACTTTTCATAGTCGCTGATTGTTCACCCTTGGGATCCAAGACCCATGGTTCTTTCTTCAATAACAAGTTGAGACTGGTGGCGTGCGACTATGTCATCCACAATCTTGTCTGCACTTGCAGATGTTTAACCACCGAAATTGTATACCACCCTTTCCACTCCCAAACCCTTGCACTTTCCTATTTGTCTTTGAGGATCACTTAGGAAATGTTTGTGCATCCGAGTATCTGAACCCATGTACTCTTCATGGCAGATGTTACATGATTCTCCACTTTGTGGTGGCAGTTATGGGCGTAGCATAATCATGTGCTTTTGTAGGGTTTTAGCCTCATTTCCCTAGAGCCATGTTCACATTTGTATTGACATAATAATGGATCAATAATGTGCAAAAGTTTTAGAAGAAAATTTTCTATCTTGACACGTATAAAAAATATTTTTCCTGTCTTGATCGAATTTATTTGACAATGCGTCTTGCATGGAATAATCATTTCACTCAGTCTTATTCTGCCAGTGCTAGACTTCGAGAGGGAGCAACCATCCAATCGTCTTTCCCCCTACCAACATAATTGGATGGTTATAGACATGGTAATCTGCCTATGGACCTAGGCATGGGATGGAAAATTGCATGTTCCCACATCTCACTCTTTCTTGAGTAAGCATCTACTTGCATTATGATCTTTTGGGACATCATGCTCTATATGCAAAAGTCGATATTTCACACATGCAAGTGCAGTAGCTAGCAATGTTTACATGCACATGGCAGTTCTTTCTCTCGCACCCTCTACTTTCCAATACCAACCATATGACACAACTATTTGAATGTTTCAAAAGCATTTGTTCATGCTACAAGCAATCTTGAATATCTAGACTCAAACAAAATATGTAAGGAACTAGAAATTTATTGATTTAAATACCCACGATCCAAATCAATGTTAAATTCCATTGGAGTAGTTCCACATATTAAACATTCACTCATTTACACCTTTAGCTTGTACACAGTTTACTCTACTCTCTGCATGGTTAATGCCTTGTAGGATGCCCGCAATGGATTCGACACTTGGTCCCTCATATCTCTTTATTAGTTTTTCTTCATCGCCAAATCAAATTTTTTCTTATCCTCAAGGCAAATCCTGTGAAGACTTGGTTGCAAAAGTTGCACATCCACTTCTGACAACCTAACATTGTATCAAAATCATGTGGCTTCGCAACAATTTTCCCTCTTCCATGAGCCTCATTTTGCGGTTGATGTTGGCCTATCCTATCTTCTCTATTCGCCATGATTGTTGTCCATGTAAAAGAGATAAATCATCTCAGATCATTAATATGTTTTCAGCAAATCAAGACAATGTCAATAAGTTCATGTCATCGAAAAACAATGTAAGTTTGCGAGAGACCAATCATCCAATCATCTTGCCCCCTCCTAACATAATTTGATGGTAATAGACGTGGTAATATACCTATGGAAATAGGGATGGCAAGTTTCCTTTTCCCATGTCCCACTCTTTCTCGAATAAGCATCTATTTGCACTATGATCATTCACGACATCATGCTCTGTATGCGAATGCCAGTATTTCACACACACTAGTGCAATAGCCAGTAATACCTACATGTTCAATTATCAAGACTCTTTGTTTAAATCTATGAAGTAAAGAACACCTACCTAGGTTAGACATACCTAACATGAGTTTAGACGTCCAAATCATACTTGCATAAGTTCAACTAATTGTTCTAATAAGATAGTATTACAATCTACACATAGATGCATGGTATAGTATGCCAAAAATTTCATCTTACAAGTAAGCATACAAGTATAGTCTATAACATTATCTAGCATGTAATTTATGGGTTGATACAAGTTGGCAACTATGAGCTACACAACCGGCTAGAACTTTAATGGGTTGTTAGTGAATGCAAGCCACAACCGATGAAAGCCAAGTATTTTTATCGTTTACTATTTCACATCCATGTGCAAGTAGTTACCGGTTGGCATATGCGGACCACCCACTAGCACATGGTTCAAAGATATTATGTATCCGTATACGAGTAGTTATAAGTCAGCATACGCGGACTCCCCATAGACATGTAGATACTTGCTTCAAAACCATCTATATTTTTTACTATTTTTTTGTAATTTATATAGCTAATAACTTCTTTACATGTAATAGATATACCACACAATAGATATACCGTGCGGTGATAGATATACCGCACAATAGAGAGATCTAGCATAGGTCCCTTTTGCTGGCATCTTAGGAAAGGCTTTCCCCTCTACGCATTCTGGAGCATGTCGAGAGGCTTGAGGTCTCCATTTGTTTGTCAGTTTTGGCTCATAGAAGAAAAATACTACACTTTTAGAGTGTTTTGTATCTCGCTCTCCTTTTGTCTAAAGCTAGGAAATCCTTCAAGATATCTTATGCATCCTGCCAAAAGCCTTTTGAGTATGTCAGTTTCTCCAGTAGTTTTCTTCAATTCAAGGATGTCACTCTCCTCCAAGTGTAGGATGAATCCAGGGAGAGGGGCAGTGGGATAACCTTTGTATGGTAGTCTTTCTTTAGTCATTTGCATGCAGGGATTTGGGAGGGAATTAAAATGGGCATTTTAAATTGGCAAATTAAAAGGTTTTAAACGTTTTTTGGACCCCCCTGGAGTGATTTAAATTGGCCTCGCCACGTGTCTTTATCGGGACCGGTTGCAACCCATTACCACATGGTAAAACTACATACCGTACGGTAGCAAGATAGGTATACCACTGGATATTTATCTATACCGTGCAATGATAGATATACTGCACAATAGGAAGGTTATATAAGTCCCTCCAAATAGAATCTCGGGGATCAGGTGAGCTGGAAGCGCTTCCTGGCCACATGTTGAACTGGAAAAAAGAAAAAAAATCTATTACTGATGAGCTGAGAAGAAAGGGGAAGGGAAGAGAGGATTACTGTCGGAGCGCATCTATAGATGCGTCTGATTAGCGCATCTATTTTCGTGTATAACAACGCGTCTATAGATGCGGCTGCCTATTCTGCCTGCAAACAGGCTAGACACGCATTTAGACGCGCCTGTAGATGCGGTTTTAGACGCGCTCTGAGACGCACCTATAGACGTGCTCCAATAGAGTGCAGAAGAAAGTAATGATGTGTGGTATGTTGACTCAGGTGCATCAAACCACATGACAGGTCATGTGGAATGGATGCAGGATGCAAGGAAAATGGAAAGACCAGGATTTGTGGAGACTGGTGATGATACTACACATCCTATTGTGCAGATTGGTAAAATTCCTTTGTCTATGCAGGATGGGAAAAAGAAATACCTGTCTGATGTATTTCATGTCCCGAACATCACCAAGAACCTGGTTTCTATTGGTCAAATGGTTGAGCAGGGCTTGCAGGTCAGATTTAATCCTCATGGATGCTTTGTTGAGGATATGAAAAATAATGGTCGCTTGATAGCAAAAGGAAAGAAGAAGGGCAGGATGTTTATGTTGGATGCGGACATGCCTAAATTGAGTGCAGCAACATTTGCACATGGGACCGGTGTAGTTGCAGATATTGATATCTGGCATAAATGCATTGGTCATGTTAATGTACAACGACTTAAATCAATGCAGGCCCAAAATATTGTTGCAGGATTGCCAAAATTCAAGGTTGCAGCAATGCATAAGGTATGTGAACCCTGTCAATTTGGAAAACAGGCAAGGAAACCATTTCCTAGGCATGTTCAAGAGAGTAAGAAGCCATTGGAATTAATCCACTCTGATGTGTGGACTACTAAAGGTGCATCTATTGGAGGCTATCATTATTTTGTCATTTTTATTGATGACTACAGTGTTGGAAAACTGAAAGGAAAGCAAAGAGTGGACACAAACTCAGAATACTTGCATTACTTGGTTGTAGAATGAAGAAGAGTGAGGTCCTTAAGTAGGCACCTCATACATGCTCACTGACATCACTGATGACTTCAGAGCTCCACAATCATCTCCTCAATCTGCTCCTAGATTCTCTCAATCATCCTATGTGGCTCTCCACCACCTAACTGTGCTTGTGGGCACCTAACTGTGCCTCTAGCACTCACACATAGAAACATAAGGTGTGCCTGAGGCATACACCTTGAGATATCCCAACAAACCCCCCCTCAAGGGAATGCCTCAGGCTATGTCAAGGATACATCTAGTCTTATAGTTTCTCATGCCATCTCATGGTGGTCAAGGATAAATCTATGGCTAGGTTCTCATGCTAGCAAGGGTTCCCTTGGGTGTAAGGTAAACAAAAAGGGATACAAAAAGACCTTCCAATGGTTATCTCCCCTGCATGTACATGCACACAATGTCTGCAAGAGGTACCATGGAGCAAAACATACACATGGCCTACATCATAAGGTGACCAGAGGTGTTTACAAAACACACAAAACACAATAGTTTATTTTCATTCATTTTGGAGGACTATCTAGGCTGAGTACCTTGACATAAAAAGAGAGATCTGGAGCATACATAGAGATGTTTAAAATGCATAATCTTCATGGGATGCCTCATCTTGTGGAGGCTCAACTGAAAGTAGATTTGCATTTTCTTTCTTTGCTTTGGCTCTGCAAAACTTCTCATTATGGTTGTTCTTGCCACAGTGCTTGCATGGATTAATTTTGAAGCAGTCCTTTGAAAGGTGATTTGTCTTTCCATAGTGATTGCAAGGAGTATACTTGCCCTTCTGGACTTTTATAGCATAAGCAGTGTCATTGCCTTTCCTGAGCTCCATATGCCTTTCTTCTTCTTGGAGAGCAGAGATAATACCTTCAAGATTAGGATTAGGAAGATTTTTCAAAGTGGTAACTCTGTGATCATAATCTTCAGGCATGCTCTTAAGTAACACTGCCATAGCATCATCTGGAGAAATAGGAGAGTTGATAGAAGCTAATTGAGTCATAAGACTCCGCATATAGTTGACATGAGCTGCTAAAGTAGTACCACTAGTCATCTTCAATTCAAAGAAAGAGATTTTAAGTGATAGTTTAGAGATGTGAGAGCTTGCACCAAAAATCATGTCTAGCTTCTGACAAGCTTCCGAAGGAGACTCCAAGTCAGAGATATGGTGTATATAATCATCACCTAGAGCAAGAGCAATTATACCATATGCTTTTTCTTCTCTAGCTGGATCCCTTGCCGGTCGTGTCAGTGTTGAGGATTCTCCAGCATTGGAGGCTGTAGAAGAAGCGGTAGGAGTAGGTTTGACAAGTCCCCATAAGTTCTCCGTCATCAATGCAAATTTCACCTTCATCTGCCATGTATGGAAGCCCTTTCCATTGAACTTTTCTAGATTCAATAGGGTAGCCATGAGAGGGTCTAACCCAGATATTGGGCAGTGTCTATCTCTCTTACAAGGCAAAAATAACTGAAAGACTTCCAAAATATGAGCACTTGATGTAGCAAAGACTAGTGACCAAATTTCAAACAGTGATGCTTCTTCTTACATGCTTCACAGAGGTGGCTTAAAATGAGAACTTTCCAATGAAAACCAGGTCTAGTAATTCAAAACAAAACTGAATCCACACTTGTACTGAAGTTATTAAAGGCTTCAAAAAAACCAGAAATGCTAGAGTAGCATTTTATGTAGCATCATCTTCAAAAACTTGTCCAAAACTGTCAAAACTAAAAAGCTGAACTTGGAGGGCTTGTAGCTCACTCTTCAAAGCAAGGAAAAGAGGGCTTTCTGAAGCAAAAGAAAGCTCATATACTAGAGAAGGTCCAGCACAGAGGTTGGACGAAATGGTGCGCACTTTTGCTCGGGAGAGTTGCTACAGTCTGAAACTGAGTTTTAACGATTTCTTCCTCGTTATTGAGCCAAATGACCTGAAAAATGGCTCAAAATCTTCGTCTTGAGGTCGCCCATCTACTCCTAAGAGGGCTCAGGCAATGGCGGAGCAGGCAGGGAGTATTGAGCAATAGAAGAAATTCGCTTTTTGGAGAATGGCAGCCACCACAGACGTTTTTTCTTCAATTGCTTGCAGGTGGAAGTTCACCCATACTAGAGGAGTTTCCAACTCAGAGGGTTTGGGCAATGGTCGTTTGTAGATGGAGAACCAAGCTCTCAAAGATTTTGGGAAGAAAGAGGAAAATGGAGAAGAAGAAGATGAAGAAGAAGATGATGATGTGGCAGAAATGGGCTCAAGGGGGATCAAAGGGCTCTGATACCATGTTGGAAAACTGAAAGGAAAGCAAAGAGTGGACACAAACTCAGAATACTTGCATTACTTGGTTGTAGAATGAAGAAGAGTGAGGTCCTTAAGTAGGCACCTCATACATGCTCATTGACATCACTGATGACTTCAGAGCTCAACAATCATCTCCTCAATCTGCTCCTAGATTCTCTCAATCATCCTATGTGGCTCTCCACCACCTAACTGTGCTTGTGGGCACCTAATTGTGCCTCTAGCACTCACACATAGAAACATAAGGTGTGCCTGAGGCATACACCTTGAGATATCCCAACATATAGTAGAAAAGTTTGGGTGTATTTTATGAAAAAGAAAAGTGAAGTGTTTGGGCACTTCAAAGCTTTTAAAGCTATGGTTGAAAAAGAAACAGGCCTGTAAATAAAATGCCTAAGGTCAGATGGAGGGGGAGAGTACCTCTCAAATGAGTTTGCAAGGTTCTTGCAGGAGCATGGCATAAAGCAGCAATATTCATGCAGTCATACCTCACAGCAAAATGGACTTGCAGAAAGGAAAAACAGGCATATTGGAGAGGTATCTCGGGCCATGCTAGATGAAAAAGACCTACCAGATTATTATTGGGCTGAAGCAGTTGCTACATCAGTTTACATAATGAACAAGACTCCCACTACAACAATACATGGCATGATGCCAGAGGAGATGTATACTGGTAGGAAACCAGATATTTCTCATTTGAAAATTTTTGGTTGCATTGCCTATGTTCATGTGCCAGATGAGTTGAGGTCCAAGTTGGATCCAAAAGCTGAGAAGTGCATCTTTATTGGTTATTCTCTACAGCAGAAAGGGTATAGATGCTATAACCCTTCTACTGGTTAGTTTACAGTGAGCAGAGATGTTTTTGATGAGATGAGCAATTGGTATAAACCAGTAAATGTGATGATTGATGTAGATGTACAAAATGGTAATGTTGCACAGAATTCACAGCAGCAATCACAAAATATTAGTGGACCTATAGTGTCCTCTAGCAGTGGTTCACATACTTCGCCATGGACAGGCAGATTGAGATCAGGAGAATCTCCTCAAAGCAATGCAGATAGTGGTACGCAGGTATCACGAAAAGGAAAAGAGAAGGTAGATCAACCCATGTTTGATGTCAATGCAGGTCACTCTTATGTGGATGGTGAATCCAGTGGCTCAAAACGGAGCATTGATGATGAGTTGGGTATTCCTTCTGTTGTTACACCTATAGTAAGGAAGACCAAGGATGTTTTGAGAGCATCTGGAAGTGAGCCTATTTTGCGCAGGTCTACCAAAGCTAGATATCCTGTGGATAGGCTGAAATATGATGGATTTACAGCCATTCACTATGCCTATATGGTCAAAGTGATACAGGAACCAGAACCCACTTCTTTTGAGCAAGCCATGGGAAAAGAAAAATGGGAGAAAGCCATGGATGAAGAAATGGATGCCTTGGAAGCAAATGCTACATGGGAATTAGTGCCTTTGCCTAAAGACAAGAATGCAATTGGCTGTAAGTGGGTTTATAAGGTCAAGCACAATGCAAATGGTTCTGTGAACAGATACAAGGCAAGATTAGTTGTCAAGGGGTATGCACAGACATATGGAATTGATTATGAAGAAACATTCAGTCCGGTTGCAAGGATGGCAGCCGTAAGAGCAGTTATTGCTATGGCTGCATCAAAGGGATGGTCTTTACATCAGATGGATGTAAAGAATGCCTTCTTGCATGGTGATTTGCAAGAAGAGGTCTTTATGGAGCAGTCACCAGGTTATCTTCATGCTCTTCATCTTGAGTTTGTTTGCAGGTTGAAGAAAGCCTTGTATGGCTTGAAGCAAGCACCTAGAGCATGATCTGACAAGATAGGACAATATCTTGTCACTATTGGCTTTCAGATTTCCAAGGCAGATTTCTCACTTTATGTGAGAAAAACAGAGAGGTATTATGCTGCTCGTCATTTATGTTGATGATTTGATCATCACAGGTGATAGTGATGAAGATATCCTTCATGTGAAAATGCTATTGAGGCAGAAGTTTGAGATGAAGGATTTGGGAGAGTTGCGTTATTTCTTGGGCATTGAGGTGATTAGATCACCAAGTGGGATACGGCTCTTGTCTGCAGTATGGATTGGACATGCTGTTCAAATATGGGATGACAGGCTGTAAGCCTATTTTAGTTCCTTTGGAGCAGAATGTGAAGCTAAGCGCAGATGCATGTGGGCTTCTGGAAGACCCTACTATGTACAAACACATAGTAGGAAGTTTGATTTATATGACTATTACCAGGCCATATTTGAGCTATGCTGTTGGATTGGTAAGTCAGTTTATGCAGGCTTCAAGGAAACTGCATTTGGATGCGGCTAGACGCATACTCAGGTATGTGAAGTCCACATTGCAGTATGGACTATTTTATGAGACTGGGGTTCAGATACAGTTGCATGGATACATTGATGCTGATTGGGCTGGTAGTATTTCTGATAGACGATCTACTAGTGGATATGTGTTCTCTTTTGGGAGTGCTGCAGTCACTTGGAGCAGTAAGAAATAGCCTACAGTTGCCTTGTCGAGCACAGAGGCTGAGTACAGGGGTGCAGCAATGGCTGCATGTGAGGTAGCTTGGTTGCATAAGCTACTCTATGATATGCATCAGTCTACAGATGGGCCAGTTGTCATTTATTGTGACAACATGAGCAGTATACACTTGGCAAATAACCCAGTCTATCATGCTAGAACAAAGCACATTGACGTGCATTATCACTATGTGCGGGAGAAGGTTTTACTAGGTCTTATTGATCTAGTTTATGTCAGCACAGAGGATCAGGTAGCTAACATATTTACGAAGGCATTGGGCGCAGAGAAGTTGCACAAGTTCAGAGACCTGCTTGGTGTGCAGTAATTGGGATTGAGCTCAAGGGGGAGTGTTGAGATATCGAGCTCCACTCATGATATGCCAGGGTGACCGTTGTGCATTTATGTCACCGACGTGTTAGTTGCAGATGCAGTTGGTACACCGCCCACGAGTAATAGCTGGATGACAGCTATCCTTATGTACTCTAGTTCGTGGCTCAGTTAGTATGCCATCTTAGTTAGCTGAGTTTGGTTTGAGACCCACATATAGGGTTCTTCTATTTCTTTGTACTAGAGTTCTTTTGGCTTTCAACAACTAAGAAGAGGAAAACTGTTTTCAGCCTCTACCTTTGTGTGTATTCCCCCATTGTGTATGTGAGAAAGCCGCAAGTGAGACTCCTTCCCTCTCTCCCACTATCTTCACATCCGTATTCTAGATTGCCCCCATAAACGGAAGGGCGAGAGATCTAAACTCAATTGCTTGGAGAACCCCACTCCAGTGTTACACCTGCCAGGGTCCCAATAGAGCAAGTGAATGCCCCTATCGAGACACTTCAAACCCTCCGGTGTCCTGTTTCAAATGCCAAGGCCCACACTTCTTAAAGGACTATCCATACAAGGATCATACTCCCACTGCCCCAACCACAACCAATCCCACCCCTCTATGTGCGGGATGTCACTATCACCTGTGATGATCAACCCATCAACATAAATGACAAGCAGCATAATGCCTTTCTCTGTTTTTCTCACATAAAGTGAGAAATCTGGCTTGGTAATCTAAAAGCCAATAGTGACAAGATACTATCCTATCTTGTCAGACCATGCTCTAGGTGCTTGCCTCAAGCCATACAAGGCTTTCTTCAACCTGCAAACAAAATCAGGATGAATAGCATGAACATAACCTGGTGGCTACTCCATATAGACCTCTTCTTGCAAATCACCATGCAAAACCATTCTTTACATCCATCTGATGTAAAGACCATCCCTTTGATGCAGCCATAGCAATGACTTCTCTTACGGTTGCCATCCTTGCAACCGGACTGAATGTTTCTTCATAATCAATGCCATATTTCTGTTCATACCCCTTGACAATCAATCTTGCCTTGTATCTGTTCACAAGACCATCTGCATTGTGCTTCACCTTATAAACCCACTTGCAGCCAATTGAATTCTTCTCTTTAGGCAAAGGCAACAATTCCCATGTAGCATTTGCTTCCAAGGCATCCATTTCTTCATCCATGGCTTTCTCCCATTTTTCTTTTCCCATGGCTTGCTCAAAAGAAGTGGGTTTGGTTCATGTATCACTTTGACCATATAGGCATAGTGAATGGCTATAAATCCATCATATTTCAGCCTATCCACAGGATACCTAGCTCTGGTAGACCTGCGCAAAATAAGCTCACTACCAAGTGCTCTGAAAACATCCCTTGTCTTCCTTGCTCTAGGTGTAACAACAGAAGGAATACCCAACTCATCATCAAGGCTCTGTTTTATGCCACTGGATTCACCATCCACATAAGAGTGACCTGCATTCACATCGACCATAGGCTAATCTACTTTCTCTTTTCCTTTTCGTGATACTTGCATACCACTATCTGCATTGCTTTGAGGAGATCCTCCTGATCTCAATCTGCCTGTCCTTGGTGAAGTATGTGAACCACTGCTAGAGGACACTATAGGTCCACTAATATTTTGTGATTTCTACTGTGAATTCTGTGCAGCATTACCATTTTGTGCATCTACATCATCAATCACATTCACTAGTTTATACCAGCTACTCATCTCATCAAAAACATCTCTGCTCACTGTAAACTTACGAGTAGAAGGGTTATAGCATCTATACCCTTTCTGCTCCAAAGAATAACCAAGAAAGATGCACTTCTCAGCTTTTGGATCCAATTTGGATCTCAACTCATATGGCGCCTGGAGATACCCTGAGCATACCAACTGGGCCGCTGGGTGGGCGGGCGGCTCTGCATCCTCCTGAGAACTCTCCTGCCCAATGTCGTGCTGTAAGCAAAGAAAGGGGTCGCCCCTGGCCTGCCACAACCTTTGGCCATCTCCACTCACCTGGGTCCCAATCAAGCTCTGACAAGGCCCACCCCTCCCAAAGCCAGAGTCGCCATAACTGCAGCTAATCCTGCTCTATACTAGGATCAGTCCACCAAACCTTCCCCACGAGGCCTACGACCCGAACCCTCTGCCACGGGAGAAGGGGGTCGATGAGCACACCCTCTCTCCTGAGTCGGTCGTCCCCCAAAACCGCGAAGAAGGAAGCAGAGGTGTCGTCCATTCGGCCTGCAACCACTAGTGGGATACCACGGGGGTGAACTGTCCAAGCCAACGGTCATCACCAGGCATGAGGATCTGAATCTTGGATGGAGCCAACCAACCGGCAGGAATCGCTCCATCTATCTCTGTGCGTCTCGCCTGAGCTCCACGGACACCTCCAGCTGCGGCTACTAGAGCAACGGTCTCCAAGTGTCTGTAAGTGTCCCTCCAAACTCGAAGGGACTGGGCTGGCCCCCGCATCCAACCATCCCACATGATATGTGACCTCTCCCCCAGCTGAAGGCCCAAGGCATCTTTGACCTAATCGTTCCAGATGAGCGACTGGCGGTCGATCTCCTCCTGACAGCTAGGAGGGGACTGGATGAGACTGAGACGGAGTCGCCTCCAAACCATGAGAAGGCTACGAATGAGCGGGGAGCGGGGGTGAGTGAGCGGTGCAGAGGTGAAGATCCACCAGAGGAACGGTAGCCACTCTCCACCTCGGCACGGGATGCAAGAACCGATCCCCTGCTGGTGTAACATCTTCCACGTTTGCCCCCCCGGGGTCAAACTGCAAATAACTAACTTGCCCAGTAGGGCCTAACTCTAAAGCTCAGGATCAATGACCCCCAAGCCACCCTCAGCCTGTGGAAGAATGACTGTCTACCAGGCTACCCTGGCTCTGGTGTCTCTGAGACCATCCCCCCCAGACCACAGGAAATTCCGGACCAACCTCCTAAGTTGTGCCATGCTGGATCTCAAGAAGCACCAACAAGAGGCCACATACCAGGCCATGGCCAGGAGAACTTGGTTGACTACAAGAGCACAACTTGCAAGAGAGAGCTTAGCAGTGCTCCAGAAAGCCAGCTGCCGTCGAATGGAATCTAGCACCGGGAGAAACTGCTGAGCTGGCGTGATGTCCAGGCCGACCTGAAAGCTGAGATATCTAGCTGTCTGTCCCCGCGGGATCCATTTGAAACCCAAAAACCTCCCCCACTGTGAGCATGCCCCAGGGTTTGTGAGAAAACCAACCGATTTGTTCCAGTTGATTTTCACACCGGCTGCCGAGCAGAAGACCTCTAAGGCTAGCCTCACCCTCTCCAGCATCATCTCATCATCCTGAACGTACAACGCTGTGTCATCTGCATAATCCGAGTCCAGGAGCTCCGTGTCCTCCCTGATGGGAAGGCGAACACCTCGGATCCCGGTCGACCTCGCCCGAAGGTAGTATGTCATCACCTCGGCGAAGAAGAGAAACAGGTAAGGAGCGAGGGGGCAACCCTGACGCTCTGATCTCTCCAAACGAAATCGCTCTCCCATCCTGCCACCGATGATGACCCTGCTGGAAGCTGTCCTGTATAACGCTGAGATACCCTGAATCCATCCTACTGGGAATCCTAGTCTCACCAAAGTACCCTCCAGAAAGGACCAGTCCACTCGATCGTAGGCCTTCTCAAAGTCGAGAAGTAGGATGGCAAGGTGCGACCCACTGTGCTGAGCCCACTCCGTCGCCTCTGAGAAGGTAAAGACATTATCCAGGATACTGCGATCCTGGACAAAGCCTGTCCGAGTGTCATGAATGAGGTCAGGAAGTAGAGGCCGAACTCTGGTGCTGATCATCTTGGCAAGGATTAGGCAGTGGTGAGGAGAGTGATTGAGCGCCACTGACGGATCTCCTGCCGGTCTCCTCCCTTAAGGATGAGGCAAATCAATCCCGAGGAGAGGCTCTCTGGCATATGTCCGCTGCTGAAAATCCTCTGGAGGGCTGCTAGGAGGGGCTGATGGATCTGATCTCAGAAAGAGGTGAAGAAAGCGCGAGAGCCCATCCTCGCCAGGGCATTTTTGCCCCCATCGATGGCCATCAAGGCCTCCTGCATCTCGACAGTAGTGAACGGTGCCATCAACGTCGCCTGCATGCTGGGCTGAACAAGGGCTAGAATGTGCCTCCACACCTCCTCGTGAGAACGTCTGGTACGAGGGGCGAGCTGCTCCCGCTGGAAAAGAGTCCCGTAGAAGTCGGTAGCCAACCCCAAGACCTCTTCCGGATCAGTAACGATGTGCCCCTCCGCTGTCCTAAGACTCCGGAGCTGATCACCTGCTGCTGCCCTCTGGCCATGCGTCCTGAAGAACTCTCTGCTCATCCGGTCACCCTTCCGAGCCCAGTAGGAGAGGGAGGCGTGATAGGAAAACTTTGAGCGGCGCTGGAGAGTCTCCTCAAGAAGGGCTCTAGCTCGAAGGGCCTGGATCCGAAGCTCCTCCAAACCCAGAGCTGCCTGCTGGAGTCGCTGAATGGAGGCGAGGTCCCTACGAAGAGCTCTCTTTCTGCCCCACCACTCCTGGCGAATCTGAAGGGCTGCGAGCTGGAAAATCTGGCTGGACTCCTACAAAGCCTGCACCACCGACTCTACCAGATCCACGCACTCACCCCAATCTCTGTCCCAAAGGCTACCGATACTACTGCGCGCACCTCCTCCCTAGAGAAGATGGAATTGGGAATCCTGCATGAACGGGAGGAAGGGACCGAGCTGCCGAGTCTAGTGATAAGAGCACAGGCGCATGGTCGGAGAGTGTTGTCCCTGGAACTATACCCACCTGACCACCTCTGCTGAGGGCCCAATCACTGACATAAAATCTGTCCAGTCTCTCCAGGAGTCTGCCTCCTTCCCTGCGGAAGCCCCACGATAAGTCCAAGCTCCCATGCCATCGATGGAAGGATGGGTCTCTCCAGCTGTCCCTACCTCCTGTCGCGAAGATAAAGGAGTCCCAAGCGGACTGCTCTGCTTGAGCTATACCTGTAAACTCTGGTCCTTTGCCCTGCTGGTTCTCCAAAGTCTCCAGATTATTGAAGTCACCTCCAACAGTCCATGAATCCATGTCTGGGAGAATCTCTGTGAGTGTCCTCCAGAAAGTGGCTCTGCATCGGAGGTCTGTGGGTGCATAGAGGTTGAGGATTCCTAGTTGGGAGCCCTCCAACTCTAGGCCAACCCAAAGTGCACGGCCTGGGATCAACGTACCATGACCAAAAACTCCCTAGGAAAACGACTCGCAAACGGAAGTACAGACACCACCACTCCTCCCCTGTGCACCGATCGAGGGCTCCCAATAAGTGTAAGAGTGTCCAGGGAGGATCTTCCCGTAGCTACGGGAGTGAGCCACTGAAAGCTTATGCTCCTCGAGCAGGAGTATATCCAAGCGACCAATCACTGCTGGCTGAAGTTCCTGTCTCAAGATGAGCATCCTAGGACCACGAGTGCCAGAAGAATGAAACCCGTTCACATTCCAGGAGACAAGGTGTAAGCTCATGATGAGGACTAGTAGGCTGCGAACAACTGTCTGCTCGCGGTTGATGTCGATGAAGAAGCTGACATTTCGGAATGAAGGCACTAACGCTTTTGAGAGGGTTTGGAGGGGGAGGCAGGGTCGTCCTACCCGTGCTTCAAAACTTTTAGCAAAGGCGTGAGGCCTTTAGTGCCATGGACAAACACTTTCTCGAGCCAACTCGAGATCTCTGAGGTCGTCATCCCGTAGAAGGCTCGGAGTTTCTGAGGAGTCCAGGCTCTGACATCCTGGGGAAGGGGCCACGACAGAGGGGGCCTGAGGATCACAATCAATCTGAAGCGCTTGGCGGTGCAACACCACCGCAGGCGCACGTCACCCTCGGCGGACCACTGAGTCTCGAGAAGCTGTCCACCCGACGGGCCTATCCAGGAGCAAATCTGAGCGTGCGTCTGCTCTCTGAGAGCCTCCCAGACCAAGTTGTCTGTCCAAGTCTCGGTGCCGTCGCTGAGAAAGGTGAAAGCAAAGCTAGGGCCATCCCTCGGGGCCAAGGCTGCGATCTTCCCATCCACCCCTTTACAGAGCAGGAAGATACTGATGTCAAGGCAAGCAGGGAAGGTCCCAAGGTCGGCCACATCCAAGTAATCCCAGGGACCAGATCTGTAGAAGTCGCGAGGAAGCTCTCTCTCCTGAAGCTGAGGCTCGCCAGAGTCTGCAACTGAGGGGGTCGGGCTAGCAGACAGGGAAGACTGCTCCAGGGGTGGTGTAGACTCGGGGTGCCCTGCCTGGGGTGGGGAAGGGGAAGGAGGCTGAGGGGTAGGCAACTCAGACTCCACGGAAGCGACTGGGGGGGCGGAGGAGGGGGAGTGGGGGCTACCCACGGCTAAGGAACCATCGGTGCAGCTGACACTGTAGGAGAGCTGAGAGGGGCGGGGGAGGGGGGCTAGGGCTGAAACTGGGACTGGGGCTGAGTAGGAAGAGGAGGGGGCTGAAGAGGAAGAGGCGGGGGCTGATGCTGTGGGTCGGGAAGAGGGGGCTGCGGCTGGGGAAGGGGCTGGGGCTGAGTGGAAGGGGTCTGGGGAGTGGAAGAGAGGGGGACCTGATACTGTGGAGGGCGGGCTATAGTCGAAGAAGAGGCTCTCCCAGGACCCTGGGGCGGTGGCCTGTCAGGTCTCTGAGGCGCTGCTACAGGTTGGGTAACCTCTGCCTCCTTGCCTTTGTCAGAAATCTTCTTATTCTTTCCTCTTTTCCTTCTGACCTCGGTCCAGCCGCCGCTAGCCACCTCTGGACCGGACTCCGGCTACCTCTACTCCTCCTGACGTGGCTGCCCGGAGGGGGGGGAGGGGGTGGAGGGGGGCCGAGAGGAGCTAGAGAATCATGGACAAGCAGCAGCCAGGTGCCCAAAGCCGTGACACTTCAGGCACTGGCCTGGCTGTCCTGTGACTACCATGCTCTGAGTAATGCTGCTAGCATCTGTCACGATCTCAATCACTGCAGGGAGAGTCGCAGGGTCTGCCACAGCCACACGGACTTGGGGAGCTCCTGCTGCAGTAACCGCGTCGACGAAAGTGTCATGCATCACTTAGCCAAAGTGGGAACCCAGGTCCCTGACTATCGGCCGCAACAGCAGCAAGGCCTGGAAAAACTAGCGTCACTGGGTGGCGAGGTATGCGAAAACGAGCATCAAAGTCTGCTGCGCTGAATCCACGGTACCAAGGGACTATCATGATGATCTTTCCATCCACAGATGTGGGGGAACCAGCAATCAGGTTGCTCGCAGCTTTCGGAGTGGAGAGTTTAAGCCAGAAGATGCCCCTTCCCATAAGGGCCACCTCCTCGATGTGGCTGTCCTCTAGCATGAGAGTGGACTGGAGCCAGTCCCTGATGGCTGATCTGGAGGGAGAGTGTCCAATGACTCTGCCATAGACGGAAGTAAGGGCAAAGTCATTGGCAACCTATTGTACCCGAGACGACTGTTGCTCTATCAAGATCACGCGGTAGGCATCTAGAGAGGGAGGGTCCGGCTGGGCCTCCAGTTCCGGGCACGAAGTTGCCATACCGCCAAGACAAACTGCGAGACCTCCGATGAAGAAGAGGCTACCACCAAAAAAGGGGGGGAGATAGACGAGGGATGGAGTTTGGGTGTGACGGAAGAGGATGAGGCGAGACGAATCGAGGCAGGCGGGGGAAGCGAAGGCGAAGGCGGGGGCGGAGGCGGAAGGTGGAAGGGGGCGGAGGGCGGATGTCGGAGGCGAGAGCGGAGGGCGGAGGTCGAAGGCGAGGAAGAGGGACGGCGGCGGAGGCGAGGGCGGAGGGCAGAGGGGGGAGGGGCAAAGGCAAGGGGCGAGGGCGGGAGGGGGGGTGAAGGGCGAGGGCAGAGGGCGGGGGGGTGAAGGGCGAGGGGCGGGGCGGAAGGGCAGAGGGGCGAGGGGCAGGGGGCGAGGGGTGAGGTGAGGGGCAGGGGCGTGGCGAGGGGCGAGGCGAGGTGGAGGGGCAAGGCGAGGGGCGAAACGAGGGGCAGGCGGAAGGGCGAGGCGAGGGGCGGGGGGGTGAGGGCGAGGGGCGAGGTGGGAGGTGAGGCGAGGGACGAGGGGCAGAGGGGCGAGGGGTGAGGGTGTGGAGGCGGGATGAGGCGAGGGCCGAGGGGTGTGCAGCGAGGGCGAGGGGGGTAAGGAGAGGGCGAGGGCGGCGAGGGCGAGGGAGAGAGGCGAAGGAGGGTAGGGAGGTAGAGGCTGCGGAAGTGAGGGAGGGGGGCTCGCAGGAGCTCGGCACTTGGATTGAGAGCACTCCTTTTCTGGTAGTGCAACAACGTTTGCACATGGGACCGATGTAGTTGCAGATATTGATATCTTGCATAAACGCATTGGTCATGTTAATGTACAGCGACTTAAATCAATGCAGGCCCAAAAATTATTGCAAGATTGCCTAAATTCAAGGTTGTAGAAATGCATAAGGTATGTGAAGCCTGTCAATTTGGAAAACAGGCAAGGAGACCATTTCCTAGACATGTTCAAGAGAGTAAGAAGACATTGGAATTAATCCACTCTGATGTGTGGACTACTAAAGCTGCATCTATTAGAGGCTATCATTATTTTGTCACTTTTATTGATGACTATAGCAAAAAAGTTTGGGTGTATTCTATGAAAAAGAAAAGTGGTGTTTGGGCATGATATATTAATAGTTTTCAAATGGCAAGTGAGTAATGGGAAGTGGAAGTGAGAGAATGGGAGAGGGGGAGGTAATAGGGGAGTAGAAGAGCATGGCATAAAGCAGCAATATTCATGCAGTCATACCCCACATCAAAATGGACTTGCAGAAAGGAAAAACAGGCATATTGGAGAGGTATCTTGGGCCATGCTAAATGAAAAAGACCTACTAGATTATTATTGGGCTGAAGCAGTTGCTACAGCAATTTACATAATGAATAGGACTCCCACTGCAGCAATACATGGCATGACGCCAGAGGAGATGTATACTGGTAGGAAAGCAGATATTTCTCATTTAAAAATTTTTGGTTGCATTGCCTATGTTCATGTGCCAGATGAGTTGAGGTCCAAGTTGGATCCAAAGGCTGAGAAGTGCATCTTTATTCGTTATTCTCTGCAGCAAAAAGGGTATAGATGCTATAACCCTTCTACTCGTAAGTTTACAGTGAGCAAAGACGTTGTTTTTAATGAGATGAGCAGCTAGTATAAACTAGTAAATGTGATTGATGATGTAGATGCACAAAATGGTAATGCTGCATAGAATTCACAGTGTAGCAATCACAAAATATTAGTGGACCTGCAGTGTCCTCTAGAAGTGGTTCACATACTTTGCCATGGACAGGCAGATTGAGATCAGGAGAATCTCCTCAAAGCAATGTAGATAGTGGTATGCAGGTATCACGAAAAGGAAAAGAGAAGGTAGATCAGCCCATGTTTGATGTGAATGCAGGTCACTCTTATGTGGATGGTGAATCTAGTGGCTCAGAACAGAGCATTGATGATGAGTTGGGTATTCCTTCTGTTGTTACACCGGGAGTAAGGAAGACCAGGGATGTTTTGAGAGCACCTAGAAGTGAGCCTATTTTGCGCAGGTCTACCAGAGCTAGGTATCCTGTTAGGCTGAAATATGATGGATTTATAGCCATTCACTATGCCTATATGGTCAAAGTGATACTCGAACCAGAACCCACTTCTTTTGAGCAAGCCATGGGAAAAGAAAAATGGGAGAAAGCCATGGATGAAGAAATGGATGCCTTGGAAGCAAATGCTACATTGGAATTGGTGCCTTTACCTAAAGACAAGAATGCAATTGGCTTTAAGTGGGTTTATAAGGTGAAGCACAATGTAGATGGTTCTGTGAACAGATACAAGGCAAGATTAGTTGTCAAGGGATATGCACAGACATATGGCATTGATTATGAAGAAACATTCAATCCGGTTGCAAGGATGGCTACCATAAGAGCAGTCATTCTATGGCTGCATCAAAGGGATGGTCTTTACATCAGATGGATGTAAAGAATGCCTTCTTGCATGGTGATTTACAAGAAGAAGTCTTTATGGAGCAGCCATGAGGTTATGTTCATGCTGTTCATTCTGAGTTTGTTTGCAGGTTGAAGAAAGCATTGTATGGCTTGAAGCAAGCACCTAGAGCATGGTCTGACAAGATAAGATAGTATCTTGTCACTATTGGCTTTCAGATTTCCAAGGTAGATTTCTCACTTTATGTGAGAAAAACAAAGAAAGGTATTATGCTGCTTGTCATTTATGTGTTGATGATTTGATCATCACAGGTGATAGTGATGAAAATATCCTTCATGTGAAAATGCTATTGAAGCAGAAGTTTGAGATGAAGGATTTCGGAGAGCTGCATTATTTCTTGGGCATTGAGGTGATTAGATCACCAAGTGGGATACAACTCTTGCAGAGGCAGTATGGATTGGACATGCTGTCCAAATATGGGATGACAGGATGTAAGGCTATTTCAGTTCCTTTGGAGCAGAATGTGAAGCTGAGCGCAGATGCAGGTGAGCTTTTGGAAGACCCTACTATGTATAGACGCATAGTAGGAAGTTTGATTTATATGACTATTACCAGGCCAGATTGAAGCGATGCTGTTGGATTGGTAAGTCAGTTTATGCAGGCTCCAAGGAAACCGCATTTGGATGCGGCTAGACGCATACTCAGGTATGTGAAGTCCACATTGCAGTATGGGCTATTTTATGAGGCTGGGGTTCAGATACAGTTGCATGGATACAATGATTCTGATTGGGCTGGTAGTATTTCGGATAGACGATCTACCAGTGGATATGTGTTCTCTTTTGGGAGTGCTGCAGTCACTTGGAGCAGCAAGAAATAGCCTACAGTTGCCTTGTCGAGCATAGAGGCTAAGTACAGGGGTGTAGCGATGGTTGCATGTGAGGTAGCTTGGTTGCATAAGCTACTTTATGATATGCATCAGTCTACAGATGGGCCAGTTGTCATTTATTGTGACAACATGAGCAGTATACACTTGGCCAATAACCCAGTCTATCATGGTAGAACAAAGCACATTGAGGTGCATTATCACTATGTGCAAAAGGTTTTACTAGGTCTTATTGATCTAGTTTATGTCAGCACAGAGGATTAGGTAGCAGACATATTCACGAAGGCATTGGGTAAAGAGAAGCTGCGCAAGTTCAGAGACCTGCTTGGTACACAGGAATTGGGATTGAGATCGAGGGGGAGTGTTGAGATATCGAGCTCCACTCGTGATATGCTAGGGTGACCGTTGTGCATTTATGTCACCGACTTGTTAGCTACAGATGCGGTTGGTACATCGCCATGAATAATAGCTAGATGATAGCTATCCTTATGTACTCTAGTTCGTGGCTCAGTTAGTATGCCACCTTAGTTAGCTGAGTTTGGTTTGAGACCCACATATAGGGTTCTTCTATTTCTTTGTACAAGAGTTCTTTTGGCTTTCACAACTAAGAAGAGGAAAATTGTTTTCAGCCTCCACCTTTGTGTGTATTCGCCCATTGTGTATGTGAGAAAGCCGCAAGTGAGACTCCTTCCTTCTCTCCCACTATCTTTACAGTGTCTCTATAGGATCTTATTGCACCACCACCTTGTTTTCCCTCCTGACTCATCCCAATCAGCACCAAGACAAAGACCAAAGGCCACTCCTTCCACCTCACCCTCTGAGTTGGACTCCTCATGGAGCTACACCCTGTCTCTTCTTCTTCATTGGTTATTGAACTCTTTGATGTTGAAGAACTCCTTGACAACTTCCTTTTTGCGGCTTTTGATGTTGTAGCGCACCTTCTTATCATTTCCCTGCAAAATCAATTCTCCCGTATCCGACTTTTGAACAGCCTTCACCTTGTGTAGCCAAGGCTTTCCCAAAATCAATGGATAGGCACATGCATCTGGCTTGGTAGGGATCACCTAAAAAGTAGTCCGCACAAAAATTCCACATACATCCACTTTTAGATTCTTCACAACTCCCAAGGTCTTAACCCAAGTGTTGTCAACCAATTTGATGCGATAAGGAGAGGTAGTATTTTAAATCAGCATCTATCATGGTCTTCTCACTCATGACATTAATCGATGCACCTCCATCAATGTACACATTAGAAATCACTTGACCATCAATGATCACATCAACCACAGGTACATCATCACCAACATGTATATCTACCATTTGAATAACAGCAATGGCACTTTTCTTCTTTTTCTTCTTTGACACTCTTGTGCTTGCTAGCTTTCCCCATTCCTTCTGTAGTTTTGGAGACAAAGCAAGTAATTGACCAAAGGTGATATGAGCTTTCTTTTCTTTAATGTCGGACAACAAGTCATAGCTTCCAATTCCTTGTCCGAAAGGAAAGTTTGACTGGCTAATTCTCCTTCTAGATGCCTTCTTTTTTTACTAAGGTGTTCCTCTTCCTGATGTTCCTCATCTACTTCTTCCTTGCTTTCTTCTTCTTCTTTTGCTTTACCACGCCCCTGTTTAGCCATCATTACCTCTCTTTCCTCATCGCCTGAAGAAGCTTCTAACAAGGATACTTGACTTTCTCTTTCTTTCTCAATCTAGGACACTCGGGATGATAGTGACCTTTTTCATTACATTCATAGCAAGTGACCCCACTCTTATCTCGAGGCCTATCTTCACTCTTTGATGCTCTAGGTTGTCGTGCATTAACCAAATGCAACTTTAAATCAGCAAACTCTGCCATTAATTGGGAGATATTATGATCTAACTCAGAGGACTTTGGTACTTGAGGAGTGCCCATTACCTCCACCTTAGAAGTTCAAGCTATTGAAGACACAAAAGAGGATTCGATCTTTAGAGAAGCTTCTTTCTTGGTTGCAATGCGAAGTGCCTCCATGTATGTTGTTGGATCTTTACTCATTACTTTTGAGTGAAGACGAGGCTCCAAAGCCATAACATATTTGCTCATCGCTCCATCCCTGAGAGACTTTGAGGGGCCGATGATGCAGATGCCACAGCTCGCAAAGCTGCCCTTTCATACTTTGTCCATAAAGTTTCATATCGGATTGCCAACGTAGAGACCATCTCACCCTCTCCTTGATAGAACCGGTCCAACTGCAACATCAAAGCATTTGGCGACTCCACTGCCCCAAATCTCTGCTTCATTGCTGCCACCACTTGGTCCCAGTCCTCCTTGGTAGAGTCTGGCAAGGCCTCATGCCAACTCAAGGCTACACCTTCAAGAAAATTAGGCAAAATCTCTGCCCGATCCTTCATGGACCATCCAGAAAGCCGGCATCCTTGAACAAAATCCCGAAGATAAGACTCCGGGTCTTCCCCTTGGGTCCCTCAAAACACTATGTTGACTCTTTCCTACTGCTTTCATAGGAAGAGCTGGGTATACTATGTTGCAGAGTTCCGAGGCTTTTTGTCACCTACAGATATGTTGGGATTGTCGTTGTAGTATATGTGTAGCTTAGGACCTCGAGTCGTGTTCCGGTGAGAGACGTAGGCTTAAGTGTGGTAAGCAAACAAAGTGCAAGCATGTGTAAAAAGGCACGTATTTATCGTTGTTGGGGTAATGAAGGCTTTCGCCTTCATTGGGGGTTGTAGGGTTTAGGAGGAGTTTAAGGGTTCAGAAGGAGGTTCCAGGGTTTAGAAAGAGTTTAAGGGTTTAGGAGGAGTTTAAGGGTTCATAAGGAGGTTCCAGGGTTTAGAAAGAGTTCAAGGGTTTAGGAGAAGTTCCAGGGTTCAGAAGGAGGTTCCAGGGTTCAAAAAGAGTTCCAGGGTTTAGAAAGAGTTCCAGGGTTTAGAAGGAGGTTCCAAGGTTTAGAAGGAGTCCAGGGTTAGAGGGAGGATTCAAGGTTCAGAGTAGAATACATGGTGGAGAACTCGTCTCCCTCGTAGATCATGGAGTTTAAGGGTTTTAGGAAAGCATAGGAGTGGGAGAGGAAGAAGGTGTAAGAGCATGGGTGAAAGAAGAGAGAGGAGGAAGGAGGAGGAGGGAAGAGGAGGAGGGAGGGGGAGGAGAGAGGAGGAGGGGGAGGAGGGAGGAGGAGGAGGAGGAGGAGGAGGAGGGAGGAGGAGGAGAAGGAGGAAGGAGGAGGAGGGAGGAGGAGAGGGAAAGGGTGGGTTGCAGGGTTGGAGGAGAGGGGAGAAGGGTTGCAAGGTTAGGACATGCTTTTGGATGTGCAGTGCAAGGAAGCATGGACACTTGAGACAAATGCTTGGAATACCAATGTAGACTCAACACAATGCCCCAAGAGTGTGGGCTTCATTCCATTATGGGGTATTTATACAAGTTGGAGAGCTTCTCTCTCTGCATGTAACACAAAGTCGTATCACAAAGTTGTAACACAAAGTTGTATCACAAAGTTGTAACACAAAGTTGTAACACATTCTCTCTCTACATGTAGAAGTTGTAACACAAAGTTGTTACAGAAAGTTGTTACACAAAGTTGTTACACAAAGTTGTAACACAAAGTTGTGTCACAAAGTCGTAACACATTCTCACAAACTTATAACACAAAGTTGTTACACAAAGTCGTAACATAAAGTTGTGTCTAGAAGTTGTAACACAAAGTTGTAACACAAAGTTGTATCACAAAGTTGTATCACAAAGTTGTAACACCTTCTCTTTCTTCATAAGTTCATGTTGGCACAGAGTCAACATACTCCCGGATCCATTTTATTACCCGTCCTCGGGTTATGGCTTATTTTGATTCCAGAGTTGGGATGCCATGTGCGTAATTCAGTGGCTATTTAGCTTGTGGTATGCGAGTCATTCCTGCTGTAATGCTTTTGCACCACACAATATGTAGTCAATAGTCAAGAAACTTATCTCCTCTTAAGGAGGGGTAGATGACTATGAATGTCAGAGGGGATCTCGTTGCTGAGGTTGCGGACGCTGCCATCGAATCTTCTTGGGAAGAGGTTTAGCGGGGGTCTCGTTGTGGAGGATTGGTATAAAAGGATGTTGCAAGAAGCTTATCTCCACTTAAGGAGGGGTAGATGACTATGAATGTCAGAGGGGATCTTGTTGCTGAGGTTGCGGACGCTGCCATCGAATCTTCTTGGGAAGAGGTTTGGTGGGGGTCTCGTTGTTGAGGCTGTCATTTCTTGCTATCTTGCATACATGTTGGATGCGATTGCACCCGTAGCATTGAGCTTGTAGATAATTAGTATGCAAGTTTGATATTTTTGCATATAGGAGACGGCTGTGATGTTTGGCGGGGGTCTCGTTGCGGAGGCTGCAGACTCTGTTGCCAATTCATCTTGAGTTTTGGCATAGCTTCGTGTACTGCATGTGAATTCATTGCATGCTTTGAGAGTATGGAATGAAAGTGTGTGATACTATTTTTTATGCAATCTATTATGTGCCTATGCAAAATCATGTGAGTGCATGTGATGTGTCTAACTATATGCTTATTTGTGGGATTTGATAGGGAAAGTAAGACTCAAACATCCCTAATGTGCAAAAACGTGCGTATGCAGTGAGTGTGCGTGTAACAATCTAGTGCAAACTATATGTGCAAAAACGTGCATATGCGAGTGAGTGCTTGTGATACAATCTAATCCTAACTAAGGAAGACTTGGTTTCCCAAATTTTCATTTTTGTCGGGGATGGCTCGCGTGTTGATGTAGTAGCGCTTTAGTCGGCTCCCGTTTATTGTTGTGTTGAATTGGACTCCATCTAGTGTTTCAAGTAGCACAGCTCCGATGGGATTCATCTTTCGTACTCGGTAGGGTCCTTGACCTAGATACTTCAGTTTTCCCTTGTGGACTTTGGCATTGTATAACAGGACTAAGTCGCCTTCCTTGATGTCTTTAGCTTTCAGATTCCTGTCAAACCATGCCTTTCTTCGATGTTTTTCTGTTGTCATGGCATGATAAGCGACTAGTCTTGTCTCTGTATGCTTTTCCAACTGACAGAGCCTTTCTTTCAAGGACTCATGATCACCCATGCGTTCCTGTACTGCGATGCGTAGACTTGGAATTACAAATTCGAGTGGGACCACGGCTTCAAGGCCGTACACCAATTGAAAAGGTGTGTTCCCTGTACTGACCTTGAATGTGGTTTTGTATGCCCATAAGGCTGCATTCAGTTTCTCTGCCCAATCAGAACGCTGTGGTTCTACTACCTTGGTGAGGATATTGCATATGATTTTGTTTGTGGATTCTGCTAGTCCATTCCCTTGGGGGTAGTAGGGTGTGCTTTTTCTATGGATGACCATGAAGCCAGACAAGAGTTCTTGGATTACCTCATTGACAAAATGTGTGCCTCTATCCGACACAATTTCAAGGGGGCATCCGAATTGGGTGATCACATGTTCGTATAAGAATCTTGCTGTGCTTTTGGCATCTGCCTTTCTGACTGCTTTAGCTTCAGCCCATTTTGTAAAGTAATCAGTGGCCACAATGATGTAGCGTGCCTGTGTTCCTTTTGCTGCTGGATGTATGGGACCTACATAATCAATCCCCCATTTTTCAAATGGCTGTTGTGCAACAACTGTTGTTAGGGGATTGAAGTCTTTGTGTTGTGGTTTAATAGTTCGTTGGCAAACATCACAGCCTTTTACATATTCATAGGCATCTGCCCACAGTTTTGGCCACCACTAGCCTGTGAGGAGAACTTTTCTTGCTGTGGCTTCCCCTTGGAAGTGTCCTCCTGCAATGCCTTCATGGACTTCACTCAGGATTGGTAGGATCTCATGAGGCATTACACATCTTCTTAATATCTGGTCCTTGCCCATCTTGTATAGTTGTCCTGCAATGAGTTGATAGGGTGCAGCCTTTAGAATCAATTTTCTGGCATCTACTGCTTTCATGTCAGGGGGTGGTCTTCCTGCCATCAAGTACCCAATGATATCTCCACACCATTCTGGAACAGCATCTATTTGAAATAGTGTGGCATCTGGTAAGTCGTCTTCTACTCCAGTGGCTTCTTCTCCTGTCTTGACTCGAGATATGTGATCGGCAATGTAGTGTTGGGCACCTTTGCGGACCACGATTTTGAAGTTGAATTCTTGCAGCAAGAGGAGCCATCTGGTTATTCTTCCGGTGGTACACGGACGGTTCACAAGATAAAGCAATGCTTGATGGTCGGTGTAGAAGACAAAATCATTTGCGAGTAGATAGTGCCGAAATTTCTTTACACTATACACCATTGCTAGGGCTTCTCTTTCTGTGGTTGTATAGTTGATCTCTGCATCATTGAGTTGTCGACTGGCGAAGTAGATGGGGTAGTCTTTCTTATGTTCACCAGGTTGGCAAAGCACACTCCCAATTGCATACTTGGATCCATCA
This sequence comes from Dipteris shenzhenensis, assembly GCF_047967505.1. Classification (NCBI taxonomy): domain Eukaryota; kingdom Viridiplantae; phylum Streptophyta; class Polypodiopsida; order Gleicheniales; family Dipteridaceae; genus Dipteris; species Dipteris shenzhenensis. Next base: position 54,284,063 of record NC_141614.1, read on the forward strand.
GTATGAACATGAAAATCAATATCCCAATTGGGAGATATAAGGATGGGTGCTGTGATTAGGCGCCACTTTAAAAGCTCAAAGGCTTGGTCGCACTCTTCGGTCCATAAGAACTCCACTAATAATTTGTAAAGTGGTCTAGCTATCATAGCATACCGCAATATAAATCTTCTATAATAGCCGGCATGTCCCATAAAGACCTGTACACCTTTGGAATTTGTAGGAGGAGGCAATTCCATGATGATTTTGATTTTGTCCATGTCAGTTGCAATCCCATGTTGAGAGACGATGTGTCCCAAAACAACTCCGTGGGTGACCATGAACTGGCATTTTGTTGGATTTAGGGAGATGCCATACTCCCTGCATTTGATTAGTACTTCTTCCAGACATTTGAAGTGGTCCTGTTTGGTTGAATGGATGCACAAATCATCCAAGAACACCTGTAAGAACTTATTCAAGAGTGACTTGAAAGCTGTGAACATGACTCGCTGGTTGGGGCATTACAAAGGCCGAATGGCATGACTCTATATGCAAAAATACCCCATTCTGTAGCAAATGCTATTTTTGATTGGTCTTGAGGAGCAATTTGCACTTGTTGGTTATAGCCACTGAAGCCATCCAAGAAGCTGTATATTTCGGATCCTGCCACCTTTTCCAACACTGTTTTTGTTAAGGGTAGGGGGTAGTGATCCCTAATTGTGGCGGCATTCACATTTTTCAAGTTTACGCATATTCTGAGCTTCTTGTTGCATTTAGGCACAATGACAATGGGTGAAACCCAATCAGTGTGCTCTATCTCGTAGATGAATCCGGCATCTAGGAGTCTTTCCAGCTCGTCATAAACCATGGTGCCATATTTAGGATTTGTGCGATAAGGTCCACATACCTTAGGGCGAGCACCTTCCCTTATAGGGATCGTGTGAACTGCCACTTCTGGTGAAATTCCTTTCATCTCTTTGTATGACCATGCTAGGCAGTCACGGTATTGCATTAGGAGGTCTTTGAGTTTGCTTTCATCTTCTTGACGGAGCTGTGTCCCAATGAAAACTAATTTTTCTTCCTCCCCTTCAAGGGTGAGGTTTATTGTGCGTGTTTTTGCTGGTCCCTCATAGATTGGAGTTTCTCCAATGCTATCGGTTTCTTGAACTTTAGATTCTCTGATTGGTCTTGGCATTGCTATTGGTGCACTGCCACTTGTATAATTCTTAAAGTATTCCGGCACTTCTCGAAGATCGGCCTCTGATGGGGTTGAACTAGCCTGAGATGTGTCATGAGTACTTGGTGGCATAGTTGCATTTAGTAATTTGTTAGGCTCTTCTTTCCTTTCTTTTTCTAAAGTCTCTTGATCGAGCTTCATCCGCACATGTGGCTTATATTTCCGAAACTTCTTACGTTGGGAACTGTGGGGTAACTTTTCCACTGGTAAGGTGTTTCCAAGTAAGGGTTCATGTGCTGCACATACTCCTTCCAGTCCCTCAGGGGACCATTCAAGAGGTGGTGGTTTTGATTTTGAGGGGACTGTCTTTGCAAGATACAATTCCACAATCCGTGTTTGGACTCGTTCGAATTCATTTAAGTGCTCTTGGCTCTTCTGCGATTTCCTCCCGTAGCTTTCTTGCGGGATCGTCTGCTGTTATGCAACTGTGGAGGTTCAACTTTTGGGAGCTCAACTGCCATTAGGGCATGCAGAATGGCTAGGTCATTATCAAAGATTTGATCTTCAATTGCAGCATTCGCAGCCTCTGTTTCAAGGTCCCAAGGAAAATCTGAGTCATCATTGGTATGGGTACCTTCTTTAGGTTCATTATCCCATTCGAGGTCAGCCATAAAGAAAGGCATCTCTAGATCGATTGGTTCTGCATGCGTCGGTGGAGGATCGACCTGTAGTGCGTTAACATCTATCTGTGAGAAGATGGGGTCTAATGAATGGCAGTTGTCGATGGTTGCCAATGTTTGTATCCAATTATTGACATTGCTTTGTGAGTCACCTGCTATGGCATGCTGTTGCAAGGGATCTGATTTGCTCGAGATTGTCGTGGAAGATGTGTCATCCAATGCTCTAGGAACAATTGGTTTAATAACTCCTGTCCCCACATTCACCCTGACTGTAGTGTCTCGATTCTGGATTGTCAATCTATCCATTCCCCAGTCATGGAGGACTGATGCTTCCCGTAACCAAGGACGTCCCAGTAAGATTTGATAGGATTTTTTGGGGAGATCCAAGATTGTGAATTGAAGGGAAAAGTAGACTCCTGTGATCTTTGTGGACACGCCATTTGTGAAGATTGTGGGAGAGAGGAAAGGAGTCTCACTTGCAGCTTTCTCACATGCACAATGGGGGAATACACACAAAGGTGCAGGCTGAAAAACAGTTTTCCTCTTCTTAGTTGTGAAAGCCAAAAGAACACACATACAAAGAAAAATAGAAGAACCCTATATGTGGGTCTCAAACCAAACTCAACTAACTAAGGTGGCATACTAACTGAGCCACGAACTAGTGTAGATAAGGATAGCTGTCATCCAGCTATTATTCGTGGGCGGTGTACCAACCGCATCTCCAGCTAACAAGTCGGTGACATAAGTACACAACGGTCACCCTGGCATATCTCGAGTGGAGCTCGATATCTCAACACCATTCACTATTCCCAAGGGTTTAGCCCGTGAATCATCGGCAAGGCATATGTTGAAATTAGCCTTTTGCATTGGTGGGAGACCCCATTCTTCGTAGAGCTCCTTTGATAGGACATTGACACCTGCTCCACCATCCACTATGGCTTGGACTTCATTATATGCCTTGTGGATCAAAGGCACAGTGATGTTGCGTATGTCATCTCTCTCACCCATCCGCACAGGGATATCTTCAATGTCATTCATAGGTGGAGGGGGATTTGCGAGTTCAATCCATCCTTTGAAACTCTCCCAGAGATTGGGACAATTCCGTAAGAGGATTCCGATGGGAATCGACACAGGGCAACTCAGGATGCTAGAGAGTGCAGCTCCTTCAAGTTGACGTGGCGGTACATTCTGTTGTGGAGTCTATTGTTGGAACAAAGGCTCGAGTACAGTATCAATACTTTGTGGGGCCAGGTCATGGAGTGGGTCTTGAGCTTGTTTCTGAGCCTCAAATTGAGCTTGTTCATTTTGGACCCATTGCTGAAGTGCCTGAAAACGAGCCTTCTCCACCTCTGCATTCGGGAATGGAGCTTCTTTTATTCGAGGCTCGGGAGTTGATGTGGATGAACTCGGCTGCTCATTGCTTGGCGGAGGTGGAGGCACTTGTGCTTTCTTTCTCAGAAGTCGCTTCGGTTGGATTGGAATGATAGGGTCCTTCGTGGCCGCTTTCTGTTGGCGTGTAATTACATTGATAGGTTGTGACCTTAGACTTGTCGGACCCAGACTTTGATGGTCCACCCCAATGATGCCGATGGGGATGTCAGGCTTAACCTCTGTTTGTTTTGGGACCTTATTTTTCATGGGACAATCCATACAGGCATGTCCTATGCCACAATCTCTGCAGAGCGGTTGGAAAGTAGCTGGGCTACCACGATGAGGGCACTCTGCAATCCTATGATTTTCTCCACAACCGTAACACTTGATTGGTGCTCAAAATGTGTTGGGTTGCACTTGATTTGCATAGACTGGTATTAGACCCTCTGCACCTCCTACATAGTACACTGGGTACTCTGCTTCATACTCAAATAGCGAGTCTACTTCCTTGGCTTGTAATTGATGTATGGGAACTGCTTGAGAGCTGGATTTGGTGCTCTTGGATACGGTCGTGGATTCGGATTCCTGAGTAGTTGTGGGACTTGTGTCCGAACGGGAACAGGATTTAGTCTCGGAGCTGGGGGCGCTTGTGCAAGTGCCGGTTGCCTGTATACTGGCATGGGTGCCGCTTGGTATTGTGGAGGTCGAGGCGGATTGTTGTGCATGTTGAAGATGCAACTGGTCTCATCATGGCCGCCGATGACACAGATATGGCACCACAACCATGGCGGTGGATTTGCTTGTGCAGTGATCCTTGCTCGTAGGACTGGGCATTCATTTGCTGTATGATTTGCCAAGCAGTGTGGGCACCAGACATTTTCTCGCCGTGGATATGTTTGAGTTGGCAGCTGAGACAAGTGAAGTTTTTGATCCATGGCCTGCATCATATCTTCTTTCAGCTTCAAGGTCATGGCCTCGAGGCGATCTTCATTGGATATTTCGGCAGTGTCCTTTGATTTACCTTTTTTCGAGCGCTTATCTCGTGTATTTGATCTGGCATCATCACTGCTAGTGTCTGAATCTATCATGCCATCTTCGATGTCAATGGCTGCTGCATGAGCAGCACTGAATGTTTCATAGCTACTTATCTTTTTCATATCCTTGTGGATTTTCTTTCGTAGACCTGCTATGAACCATGCCGTGAGGTACTTTGCATTTGGGCGTGGGTCACATTTGGCGATCAATCTCTTCATCTTTCCCAGGTATGTGCGTACATCTTCCCTCCAGCCTTGTTCGATCTTGCTGAGTTGGAGAGCGGGATCATCTTGTAGCCTCTCCGTTTGAAAGCGACGTTTGAATTCGGTTTGAAGTAGGTCCCATGTGGCACGTTCTTCCACAAGAAGGTCGAGGTACCATTTCGACGCCTCATCAGTTAAGGCCATTGGAAACCAAGCCACCTTGGTTTCATGGGATTGATCACCACCTGCTCGACATGCGGCATCAAAATGCTGGAGGAAGCGAGCTGGGTCTCCCCTACCATTATATTTGGGAAGTTCCAGTTTTCCCAAGGGGCGTCGGCCTTGATTGTTGTGATTTTGTCGATTGAAGAAGTTGTCAGCCTCTGCATCGAGCTCGATGTCCCCATCATGCTCATGATGGCGTCCAGCCATGTTGGGGCGTGGAGGAGTCAAAGGAAGTTGTTGAATCTCAGGGGGGGAGTCGGGGTAGAGGATTGGCGGGGGCGGTTGTTGCAGTGGAGTTAGTTGCGGATGGGGCGAGCGTTGGAGTCAAAGTCGTTGGCCGGAACGTAACTGCATGCAGATGGTGCGTGATTTGCCAAGGGTATCGCTACCCCAAGTGCGGGTGTGGAGGTGGTGCTTGTTAGGAGAATTAGAGTGGTGTTAGTTTGTGTAGGGACCGTCGTATTAATAATGTGCCTAAGATTGTCCTACGTGTGTAGGGAAATGTGCCTGTGCAGACGGATCGTTAATCGGAGGTCACGGTGTGAAAATACGAGTGAATTAATGCAAAATGAGGCCCACACGGGGGCGCGAATGAACGTGTGCGAGGGATGTTGAAATGGTGTGCAATGGGCTGGAAAAATACCCCGTAACGTGGTGTTTCCGTGTGTGAAATCTGGGTTCAAACGGGGTTCAATTTGGGTCCCAAACGGATGAGTTTCGACGAGGGGTTAAAGGAGGGGTAAATTTGGCGTTTTTGGGGGGTCCTAATGGTGGTGTGAATGGACTTTAAGTCCAACCGAGGGGTTCAAACCAAGTGACTCTAGTTAGACTAACTAACCAAGGTCCTCCCAGTTACTGTAATTGGGAGGTTAACTAACTGTAGTTAGTTACTGACGAAAGAGTTAGTCTAACCTAACTGAGGGTAATCTAACCGAACCTAGTCTAACTAACTGAGGGTTAACTAAACTAACCTAACTACAATTACTACTAACCTAACCTACGTGAACTAATCTAACTCAAGTTAACAAACTAACCTAGGGTTAACGAACCTAACCTAACCTAACCTAACCTAACCTAACTTTAGTTAATGCTAACCTAATTATGGTTAAATCTAACCCTAGAGTTAATTTTAGGTTAGGTTAAAAAAAAAAAAGTTTGAGAGGTTGCCCGACGGTGGCGCCCGGGGGGGGGGGGGGGGGGGGTGTTGTTTTGGCGCAGGGGGGTTGACGCGGCGGGGGAGGGCGAGAGGGGTGCGCGGGGGGCGGCGGGGGAGTGCGAGGGGGGTGCGCGGGGGGGCGAGGGAGTGGCGCGGGGGGTGCGAGGGGGGCGGCGAGGGGCGAAGGGTGGCACGGGGGGTGAGGGGTGGCGCGCGGGGGGGCGGCGGGGGAGGGTGAAGGGGGTGCGTGGGGGGGCGAGGGAGTGGGTTCGGGGCGGGCGGGTGAGGGGGCGCCGCCGCTGGCGGGGCAGGGGAGTGGGGCGGGGGTTGTGAGCGGGGGCGGGGCGGGGGTGGCACGGGGCGGGGCGGGGGTGGTGCGGGCGGGGGGCACGGGGCGGCGGCGGCTCTGCGGAGCGCCGCCGCGGGCGGGGGTGGCACGGGCGGGGGGTGCGGGGGGCGGGGCAGGGGTGGCACGAGCGGGGGGCGCGGGGCGGCGGCGACTCTGCGGAGTGCCACCGCGGGCGGGGTGGGGGGTGGGGTGGGGTCGCAGTGAGGGGAGAGGGGGGGTAAGGGGGAGGGGGTAAGCGGGAGAGAGAGGAGAGGGGGGGCGGGGTGAAGGGTGGAGGGGCAGGCGTAAGGGGGGAGAGGATGAGGGGGAGAGAGGAGAGAGTGAGAGAGAGAGAGGGGGTGGGGGAGAGAACGAGGGGGAGAGAGGAGAGAGGGAGTGAGAGAGGGGGTGGGGGAGAGAACGAGGGGGAAAGAGAAGAGAGGGAGTGAGAGAGGGGGTGGGAGAGAGAACGAGGGGGAGAGAGGAGAGAGGGAGTGAGAGAGGGGGTGGGGGAGAGAACGAGGGGGAGAGAGGAGAGAGGGAGTGAGAGAGGGGGTAGGAGAGAGAACGAGGGGGAGAGAGGAGAGAGCGGAGAGAGAGAAGAGAGAGAGAGAGGGGAAAAGAGGAGAGAGGAGAGAGAAAGGTGAGAGAGGGGGATGGGGGAGGGGGAGGGGGAGATGAAGGGGGAGGGGGAGGGGGAGGGGGGGGGGGGAAGATGGTGGTGGAAGGGGAGGGGGAGAGGGGGAGGGGGAGATGGAGGGGGTGTTAGAATCCAAGAGCATGTGCCTAGCGTGCCCCCCGCCAAGACCGCTAGCACCTCACGGAAGTGCACAACCTTCATGGCCACTACGGAGGCTCTGGCATGTGTGTATGGCAGGTCCCCACCCCTGCCATAAGGCACCCTTGCCTAGCCAGCCCTCCAACCTCCACAAAAGGCAAGCTTGGGGGAATTGAAGATAGGAGGGGCAACTTGGACTATTTATGTCCCTTCATCTTCCACACACCTTTGTATGTGGGATAATTCAACCCTTTCTCCTTCTTCTTATCCCCTTTGTCCATGAGAGATTTGCACCTCCAACACCCCCCTCCAATCGATCATGGAGAGAGGTGGCCGGGGATCAGACCCGGGCTTTGATACCATGTTAGAATCCAAGAGCATGTGCCTAGCGTGCCCCCCGCCAAGACCGCTAGCACCTCACGGAAGTGCACAACCTTCATGGCCACTACGGAGGCTCTGGCATGTGTGTATGGCAGGTCCCCACCCCTGCCATAAGGCACCCTTGCCTAGCCAGCCCTCCAACCTCCACAAAAGGCAAGCTTGGGGGAATTGAAGATAGGAGGGGCAACTTGGACTATTTATGTCCCTTCATCTTCCACACACCTTTGTATGTGGGATAATTCAACCCTTTCTCCTTCTTCTTATCCCCTTTGTCCATGAGAGATTTGCACCTCCAACAAACAATTCTGAGCGTATGGCACACAAAAGTAGAACACTTCATCAGGATGGATCAAGGGAAACACAGTTGGTGATACCGGATGTATACAAGCAGGTTGATATTCTCTATGAGGTTAACATGCACTTAAAGCATAGTTTGGGTTGTAAGGAGATGTCAACTTCCACCTTCAACCGCATATGGAACTCTGAATTCAAGCATGTAACTTTGTCAAAAACAAGTGAATTCTCTAAGTGTGGTTTATGTAGTGCAATCAAGGTTCAGCTTGCAGCCACAAAATGCCAAAATGAATGTAATCAGTTGATGGAAGATAGAAGAAAGCACATGTTACAACAAAAAAGTTGCAGAAATGTGTACTACACTTGGCGTAGATTTTCTGAAATGTATCCTTAGACATACTTGTGCATTATCCATGATAAGATGGACCAAAAAAAGACATCCATCCCTAGATTACGCAATCGTTCAAAGGATACAGACAAATCCTTTCAGCTCCCAGTGGCTTTGACTGGCATGATAACACATGGACATGGTCAAGGATGTTATGGTCACTTTTCTTTATCCTTGTGGCCGTCGGATCCTAATTTCACAATTGGTTCATTGGCTTTGTATTTGAGAAATCTTGAAAGATTTGATAACCATGCACTTGGAGATTTGGTACATAACAAATATCTGGCCATGTGATTGTCAGATATATAAGAGATCCAATGAGTTGCCTGTAGTATCTGTCATTGACTGTAGGTTTTTCTGAATCTTTAGTAAGTTTCAAACTCTATTCCATGGGAGTGGCTGCAATCTTCCAATCTGCCATATGAAACTTCTTCAGGAGACTATCAACATACTTGAGCTGACTCATGAATGTGCTATCTGAATCTCTCCAGAACTCAATTCCAAGACAATAGTGCATAAGTCCAAGATCTTTCATGTCGAACTCTGTAGATAAGTCTTGTTTTAGTTTTCTGATGAAGCTATCCTTGCTTCTTGTCACAATTAGATCATCTACGTACAAAAGTGCAATAGTAATGTCTTCCTTTTGAACTTTGTAGTAGAGAGTATGATCTGCATTGGACTTCATGTATCCCAGATCAGCAAAATACTTGTCAATTCTACTATACCAACTTCTGGGTGCTTGCTTTAAGCCGTAGAGACTTTTCTTGAGATGGCAAACCTTTTTCTCCTTTCCTGGTTCAACATAACCTGCTGGTTGTTGCATGTAGACTTCCTCGTCTAGATAACCATTGAGAAATGCATTCTTGACATCGAGCTGATACACATTCCATTTACTGAGTGTCGCTAGTGATATCAAGAACCGTATGGAATCCATCTTTGCTACTGGAGCATAAGTCTCATCATAATCTTGACCATATTGTTGTGCAAATCCTTTTGCAACTAATCTGGCTTTGTATCTTTGAATATTGCCATCTAGACTGTGCTTCACTTTGTATACCCATTTGTTGGCTGTGGCCTTCTTTCTTGGTGGAAGGTCGCATAATTCCCAAGTGTGATTTTTATACAAAGCATCCATTTCTTCATTCATAGCAGTTTGCCATTCGGGCTTGTCTACTGCATCTTTGAAGTACACTGGCTCTTCTATAGCCATGATGGTAGTCATAAGAGCATAGTTGGTGGTTTCCACCTGAATTGCTTTGCCTTTCTGAGCATATGTCAATCTGGCTGGTGGTCTGCTTTCCCTAGTAGACCGTCTGAGCTGCTGTGGCTCTGCTTGGGGTGTTGCTGGCAATTCTTGCTCTTCTTCATCAACCTGTTTTGTAGATGACTGTGAAGTCGATGCTTCTATCTCCTGTGTAGGTGAGGTTTTCCATTCTGATTCCTCATCGAAGATTACATCTCTAGAGATTATGACTTTGTGGTTGATGGGATCATAAAATTTGTATGCTTTGCTTTATTCACTGTATCCAACCATGATGCATTTGCGTGACTTCGCATCCAATTTCCTTTCGATGATCATCATGTATGTGGGCATATGTTATGCAACCAAATATACGGAGATGCCCAATGCGTGGCTTGTGTCCAAGGAATGCTTCATAAGGAGTCATACCTTGTATCGGTTCGGTAGGAAGCCGGTTAAGCAAATAGTTAGCTGTAGCTATTGCTTCTACCCAATACTGATTCGGAAGATGCTTTTCACTAAGCATTGCTCTAGCACCGTCTGCTAAAGTCCCATTCTTCCTTTCAGCTCTTGCATTCTGCTGAGGAGTATCTGCACATGTGAATTGTCTTCGTATGCCGTGATTTTTGCAAAAGTTCATGAATGCTGAAGACATGTATTCACCTCCTCTGTCTAATCTCATGACCTTGATCTTTCTGCCTGTCTAGTTTTCTACCATGGCTTTGAATTCTTGAAATCTGGAAAACACTTCAGATTTCTCTTTCAGAAAGTAGACCCAACAATATCTGCTGTAGTCGTCTATGAAGATCAAGTAATAAAGTGAACCATTGATGTTGCGGGTCTGGGCATAACCCCATACATCTGTATGAATCAAATCAAGAATACCTCGTGTGCGAGAGGTACTTCTGACAAAGTTGGTTCGCTTTTGTTTGCAGAAGCAGCATGCTTCACAAACTTTTCCAAGAAACTGTAGCTTCGGAATCCCAATTGCCATATTCTGATTCCTGAGATCTAACAAGTACTTGAAGTTGACATGACCATATCTCTTGTGCCATTTTGTAGATAGTGGCATTTGTTGCATTTGAGCTGACATGGCATGCTTATCTGGTACTATAGCTAGCATTCTGTATAAGCATCCTTCCTTGACACCTTTTGCTACTAGCTGACCTCGTTTGGATTTGTCTCTGATAGTGCATTCATCACCGTCGAAGATGACTTTGTAGTTGTGTTCCGTCATTTGACCTACTGACAAAAGGTTCTTGCTGAGCTTCGGAACATAGAGCACATCTTTGACTAATCCTTTTGTACCAGTGAAATTATTCATAGGGATAATACCTGTCCCTTGAATTGGATTCGGTGTATTGTCTGCTGTGTAGATGACATTTTTCTATCCTTCTAATGGCTTCATTTCTGTGAACCATTCCTAATGATTTTTCATATGAGATGATGCACCGCTATCGATGTACCAAGGATCCTGTTCCACTTGGTCAACTTGATAGCTGTAATCCTCTTTGGGATTGAAATCAGTGTCTAGGTGCATTGTATCAGTCTGATGCAATTCCTCACTTGCAAGAAACATATTTCCATGTTCATTTGCAAAATGACTGTGACTAAAATGTCCACCACGATGATTTCCTCTTCCTCGAGAATTCCCTCGATTACTGCTGGATTGACCGCCTTAGTCGTACTGCTTCTTGCGGCAATCTCTTTCATAGTGTCCAAACTTCTGACAGTAGTTGCATTGAATGTTTGACACATTGGTGGATGCATTCCCTCGTCCTTGGAATCTTCCTCGATTGGAATGATTTCCTCTTTGCTGATTTTGATGTTGCTGAGGATGTTGCTGATGCTGATGCTGATTCTAACTTTGATTTTGTTGATGATGACCACTTTTCTGATATGATCTACCTCTGTTTCTACCTTTGCCTCTGCTTTTGTCTGAAGCTGTGAATGCCTGGTCATTAGAATGACCTTTACGTGCTTGAATGGCCTGAATCCTGAGTTCTTCACCAAGTAGAAATGACTGAAGTTCTTCCAGTGTTGGAATTTGCCGTTGGATGGCAATACTCTGAACTAGATTCTCATATCCTTCTCCTAGTTCATTCAGGATTACTTGAACCATTTCTGTGGGATTCATAGTCTCTCCTGCTGCTGCAAATTGATTGTTGTAGTCTTTGATGCAGAGTACATAAGCATGACCGGTTTCACTGCTATTGCGGAAACTCTGGTTGATCTGGTTTCTCAGGGTGAGAATCCTGGATGTGTTCTTAGACTCGTAGAGAGCTGCGAACATATCCCATGCTTCTTTTGATGTCTTGACTGTTTTGAGCTGTCCTAGCATGACATCTTGCACATTCTGCTTGATCAGGTGATAGGCATACTTTTCTTTCTTATCCCATTCTGCTTGAGCTCGGGCAATGGCAGGATCTACTACTGGTGCGGAAACTGTTTGTGTAGATGTAGATCCCGATGTAGATCCCGTTGCTGGTGCTGTGACAACAGATGGAGTAGAGCTACTGGTGGCTGGATCGGCCAATGGTCTAGGTATAGATCCATCGACATACTCCCATTTGTCCTGAAGCACAAGAATGGTCTCCATTCGGTATTTCCATGTACCGTAATTGGAGTTGTCTAACTTAGCAGATGCCTCCAGATTGAGGTTGCTAGTCGACATGGTGCAAACAATGTACTCAAAAGTGTCCTGAAAAACTCTATATGAATCAACTGCAAATACACTAAAGATGCCAAGTGAATACTTTGTATCGTCGGTGAAGATAGAACTGCAGTATATAAAATCTGATCAGTGTTACAAGGCTTGTGGCAATGATGCCGGGAATAGCCAAGAGGCTTTACAAGGCTGAAAAATGATGTGCACAATGCCGTGAGATAGCCGAATAGGCTTTACAATGGTGGCATGTGTGTGTGAAATTAAGTGCTATCTGCCCACTAAACCAATCTGCAATGCCTCTGTACTCTGAAGTCTGCTCATTGAACTGATGAACGTAAGGTTTCAGGTAATGTAATGATGTGAAATCGGATGTGAGCGTATGGACTGACTCCGAGTAGGTACTAGTCGGGAATTTTGGGCATGGCTTAGATTGGCAACTTGGGGAAATTCAAAGCGTCCCCTCTATGGCGATCTAGTCTACTCTGATCTAGATCTAAACCAACCGTCGATCGATGAAAGAACAGCAAATAATTCCTTTTCTTTTGTTCTTTTTAAGTGCTGGGTCAGATGCGTCGATGTAGAGGCAAATGTGCGTGAAGGAAGTGGTTTTGTCAGCGAGGCTCAAATGTGAGTGTAACTTGCACCAAAATGTGCGCGTGATGTGACAAGCGCGTAGAGCATAAAAAAATGAGCAACTTTCCTTTTTAGAGCGCCCTCAAATTCTTCTTGGATCAAGAGATATGACTTGATCTAGGTGGAGGGGCAAAAGGAGTGCAAATGGTGCTCAATGATGATGTGTCACTGTGAGTCACATGCAGTGATGATGTGGCACTGTGCCTAGCAAGAGGTGTGCCAGTGAAGCTCTATGTTGAGGTGGCAGGAGTGTGCACATGCAGTGTGTGCACAGTGTGCCTGGCAAGGGACTGTGCCTGCAGAGGGTCAGTGCTGGCTGGACTGCTGAGGTGGCAGTGCTGAGGTGGCACAGATGATGTCAGCAAGGTGACGTGGCAATGCTGACATGGTATTGATGATGTGTCCTTGATGACGTGGTAGGTGATGTGGTAGTCGGTGATGATGTGGCAGTCGATGATGACATGGCAGTCAGTGATGATGTGGCCTGATGATGTGGCACTGATGATGTGGATTGCTAATGTGTCAGTGCTGACATGGCAGTGTGGATAGGCTGATGATGTGGCAATGGATAAGATAAGGTTGCCACGTGTTGGAACGCGAAGCACCAGAATCTATCAAAGATTCTGACGGAATCTTGGAGATTCCGTCGTCTTCTCCGTCGATGGAGCTTGGTGAGGCGGTCAAAACCCGTGAAGGAGAGCCGCTGTTCATTGGTCTTCACGTTGTCTTGTGGGAGCTTTGTGGCTGGATCGTCGATGGGCCGGTCGGCTGTCGTCCGTCGCTTAGTGTGGTTGCTGGGAGCAAGAAGCTGGAGCCGCGAAAGGAGGTTGCCCATCCATTGTAGGTGGTGTAGAAGATGCTTTGCAGGAGGCTAGGTACGTCGGTTGGAGTCCCTTGTCGATAGCGCAGCTGCGAGTTCAAGGCACCGATTGCCATGAGCACGGAGGCGGCTCCCAACGGCTGACTGTTGAAGGCCTTGTGTAGAAGGCATCGTAGAAGAGGCTGCTGACTAGTGAGCAGTCCGTGAAGGAGCACTGGCCTTTTTTTTTGGAGCTGCGCTATGAGAGCTAATGGCAGCCATTCGAGGCTATTGGGGTGTGACTATGGAGCAGAAGGCTCATGTGCAAGGAGCTTTCAGTGGGCTGCGCTGGCCTTTGATGGAGCCATCGGTGGGCTGTAGCATCCAGGTGTAGCTCAAATGGAAGAGCGCTCGCTTTGCATGCAGGGCATGCAAAGCGAGCGCTATGAGAGCTAATGGCAGCCATTCGGGGCTATTGGGGTGTGACTATGGAGTAGAAGGCTCATGTGCAAGGAGCTTTCGGTGGGCTGCGCTGGCCTTTGATGGAGCCATCAGTGGGCTGTAGCATCCAGGTGTAGCTCAAATGGAAGAGCGCTCGCTTTGCATGCAGGGCATCTTGTCATTTGGAGAAACAGGGGCTGCTTGGGCACCGTGTTGGAGAGGGCGGAGTTGTGCTTGCTAGTGCACGGAGCGGCTGTTAAAGATGATGCGGCTTCAAAGTGCTGCAGTTGTCGTCTGGGTGGATATGTTGAAGCCTTAGGTGAAGCCCAGTATTGGAACAGAGTCGATTGGGAGCTGTTGGAATGTAGCTAGAGCTCGATGAAGTAGAACTCTTTCACACTAGAGCTCAATGGAGAACTCTTTCACAATAGAACACTCTCAAGAAGAAACTTATCTCTCAAAGAAACCTCTTCTCTCCGAGATCGTTGTAGAGTCTAATAGATCTCTCTATCTCTCTCAATGCTTAGCCTCTTTCTCACAATAATAATGAACAGAATTCTCACACAGAAATGAATGCAAAGGAATTCACAATTCTCTCTCTCAATCACTAGATCTCTCACGAAATCTCGAAGGAGATGTACGGAAATCCTATGGACAGAAATTTCTCTATCACTCAATGGAAGTGAAAGAAGAAGTTCTCTCAACGGAAGAGAACACTCGATCTCTCAATCTCTCAATCACTCTCACTCTCTCAAGAATCACAATGCCTCAGCGGGAGGCAAGGGAGCTCTGATACCATGACAAAATATGAAGAGGGGAGAGGAGAAGAGTGGAGATGAGGAGAGAGGGCACAGCTAGAGAGCACACCACAAATGACTAACTGTACACTAGATTTAGTTGAAAATATAGAATATATACAAACCCTTTCAGGGTTAGGGTTAGGGGATCTAACCCTTTCCTTTATAGCACTCTATAAGGTTAGTGCTATGCACATATGATCACGTGATGGTGCTATGCACACATGATCACATGATGTTGAGCGTGAACTCTCAACATGATCTGCATTGGATTTCATGTATCCAGATTAGCAAAATACTTGTCAATTCTACTATACCAACTTTTGGGTCCTTGCTTTAGACTGTAGAGACTTTTCTTAAGATGGCAAACCTGCTTCTCTTTCCCTGGTTCAACGTAACCTAATGGTTGTTACATGTAGACCTAAGTAGAAAATTTTGAATTCATGATTTGAAAAATTTGAGAAAATCGCTCAAATGATTCGAATGAAAGAAAAAATCGATTAAAAAAATAGTGACACGTCACGTTTTTTATATAAATCACCACGTCATCACCACATATTCGTATGAATAACTTTTCTTCGTACGAATAAACTTGTATTAGGACGAATACGTTCCTTCGAAGGCCAACCAAAGTGCGCCCCTAGGTCCTTGATGATCGGGCGAATCTCGGTTGTGAGACCTGGGAAGATAAGGGTAACTGGGTGTCGAGGAATGCGAAAGCGGGAATCGAAGTCCGCTACACTGAATCCCCTGTACCAAGGGACCATGAGGATGATCTTCCCACCCACAGAAGTAGGGGATCGCCTGACTATGTCGCTCGTAGCCTGTGCTGAGGAGAGCTTAAGGCAGAAAATGCCACGTCCCATGAGTGCGACCTCCTCAATGTGACTGTCCTCGAGGTAGAGGGTGGACTGCAACAAATTCCTGATGTCTGCTCGTGAAGGAGAGAAGCCAATGACCCTCCCATAAACTGATGTTTGGGAGAAGTCCATGGCAGCCTGCTTCACCAAGGAGACCTGATGCTCTGTCAAAGTAACGCGATAGGTTGGTGGAGGGGGGGGTCCATCTGGGCCACCGGTTCCGGGCACGTAGCCGCCATATCGCTTGACTAACTGCGAACTCCCGAGGCAGGTGACTTTGTGCCAACATGAACTTATGTAGAAAGAGAATGTGATACAACTTTGTGTTACAACTTTGTGATACAACTTTGTGATACAACTTTGTGTTACAACTTTGTGTTATAACTTCTACATGTAGAAAGAGAATGTGTTACAACTTGGTATTACAACTTTGTGATACAACTTTCTGTTACAACTTTGTGTTAGAACTTCTACATATGACTTCTACATGTAGAAAGAGAATGTGTTACAACTTTGTGATACAAATGTTGACTCTTTCCTACTGCTTTTGTAGGAAGAGCGCGTTATCTCAGTATGCAGGGTTCTTAGGCTTTTTGTCACCTACAGATATATTGGGGTTGTCGGTTGTAGTATATGTGTAGCTTAGGATCTCGAGTCATGTTCCGGTGAGAGACGTAGGCTTAAGTGTGGTAAGCAAACAAAGTGCATGCATCTGTAAAAGGAACGTAAATCATCTTTGTTGAGGTAATGAAGGCTTTCACCTTCATTGGGGGTTGTAGGGTTTAGGAGGAGTTTAAGGGTTAGAAGGAGGTTCCAGGGTTAGAAGGAGGTTCCAGGGTTCAGAAGGAGGTTCCAGGGTTCAGAAGGAGTTCCAGGGTTCAGAAGGAGTCCAGGGTTAGAAGGAGGATCCAAGGTTCAAAAGGAGGTTCCAGGGTTTAGAAGAAGTTCCAGGGTTTAGAAGGAGGTTCCAGGGTTTAGAAAGAGTCTAGGGTTAGAAGGAGGTTCCAAGGTTTAGGGTAGAGTACATGGTGGATAACTCGTCTCCCTCGTAGATCATGGAGTTTTAAGAGTTGAGAAACAAAGGGTTTAGGGGGAGCATAGGAGTGGGAGAGGAAGAAGGTGTAAGAGCATGGGGGAAAGAAGAGAGAGGAGGGAGGAGGAGGAGGAGGGAGGAGGAGGAGAGAGGAGGAGGAGGAGGAGGGAGGAGGAGGAGGAGGGAGGAGGAGGGAGGAGGAGGCGGAAGTAGGAGGAGGGAGGAGGAGAGAGAGAGGATGGGTTGCAAGGTTGGAGGAGAGGGGAGGAGGAGTTGCAAGGTTAGGACATGCTTTTGGACGTGGAGTGCAAGGAAGCATGGACACTTGAGACAAATGCTTGGAATACCAAAGTAGACTCAACACAATGCCCCAAAGAGTGTGGGCTTCATTCCATTATGGGGTATTTATACAAGTTGGAGAGCTTCTCTCTCTGCATGTAACATAAAGTTGTAACACAAAGTTGTATCACAAAGCAAAGTTGTAACACAAAGTTGTATCACAAAGTTGTAACACAAAGTTGTAACACATTCTCTTTCTACATGTAGAAGTCGTATGTAGAAGTTGTAACATAAAGTTGTATCACAAAGTTGTAACACAAAGTTGTAACACAAAGTTATAACACAAAGTTGTATCACAAATTTGTAACACAAAGTTGTAACACATTCTCTTTCTACATGTAGAAGTTGTAACACAAAGCTGTAACACAAAGTTGTATCACAAAGTTGTATCACAAAGTTGTATCACATACTCTTTCTACATAAGTTCATGTTGGCATAGAGTCAACATACTCTCGGATCCATTTTATTACCTGTCCTCGGGTTATGGCTTATTTTGATTTCAGAGTTGGGATGCCATGTGTGTAATCTAGTGGCTGTTTAGCTTGTGGCATGCAAGTTGTTCCTACTGTAATGCTTTTGCACCATACAATTTGTAGTCTGTAGTCAAGAAGCTTATCTCCTCTTAAGGAGGGGTAGATGGCTGTGAATTTCAGAGGGGATCTCATTGCTGAGGTTGTGTACTCTGCCATCGAATCGTCTTGGGAAGAGGTTTGGCAGGGGTCTCGTTATTGAGGCTGGCATTTCTTGTTATCTTGCATACATGTTGGATGCGATTGCACCTGTATCATTGAGCTTGTAGATAATTAGTATGCAAGCCTGATATTTTTGCATATAGGAGATGGCTGTGATGTTTGGCAGGGGTCTCATTGCGGAGGCTACAGGCTCTTTTGCCAATTCATCTTGAGTTTTGGCATAGCTTCTTGTACTGCTTGTGAATTCATTACATGCTTTGAGAGTATGGAATGAAAGTGTGTGATACTATTATTGATGCAATCTATTATGTGCCTATGCAAAATCATGTGAGTGCATGTGATGTGTCTAACTAAATGCTTATTTTTGGGATTTAATAGGGAAACTAAGTCTCAAACATCCCTAATACGAAATTGATTAGGTCTTCCTAAATGTGCAAAAACCTGCATATGCCAGTGAGTGTGCGTGTAACAATCTAGTGCAAACTATATGTGCAAAAACGTGCATATGCAAGTGAGTGCTTGTGATACAATCTAATCCTAACTAAGGAAGACTTGGTTTCCCAAATCTTTGTTTTTGTCGAGGATGGCTTGCGTGTTAATGTAGTAGCAATTCTGTCAGCTCCCGTTTATTATTGTGTTGAATTGGACTCCGTCCAAGTTTTCTAGCGGCACAGCTTGAACTTTAGATTCTTTTCGTGCTCTTGGCATTGCCATGGGGACAATGCCACTTGTGTAATTCTTGAAGTACTCCAACACTTCTTGAAGATCAGCCTTTGATGGTGTTGAACTAGCCTGACATGTGCCATGTGTACGGGGTGACCCTTTGGCGCTTGAAGACCCTCTTTTTTTTTTTTCCTTTTTTTTTTGGGGGGGGAGGGGTGAATTCTCTTGATCGATCTTCATACGCACATGTGGCTTACACTTTCAAAACTTCTTACGTTGGGAACTGTGGGTTAACTTTTCCATTGGTAAGGTGTTTCCAAGTAAGGGTTCATTTGCTGCGCATACTCCTTCCAGTCCCTCAGGGGACCATGCAAGAGGCAGTGATTCTAATTTTGAGGGAGCTGACTTTGCAAGGTACAATTCGACGATCCTTTATTGGATTCGTTCAAATTCATTGAAGTGTTCGCGGCCTTGGCTTTTCTGCAATTTCCTCCTCCAGCTTTCTTGTGGGATCTTCTGCTGTTATTCAAGTTTGGAGGTTCAACTTTTGGGAGCTCGACTGCCATTAGGGCATGCAGAATGGCTAAGTCATTATCAAAGATTTGATCTTCAATTTCAGCATTCGCAGCCTCTGTTTTAAGGTCCCAAGGAAAATATGAGTCATCATTGTATTGGTACCTTCTTCAGGTTCATTATCCCATTCGAGGTCAACCATAAAGAATGGCATCTCTAGATTGATTGGTTCATGTGTCAGTGGAGGATCTACCTGTACTGCCTTAGCATCGATCTGTGAGAAGATGGGGTCTAATGAATGGTAGTTGTCAATGGTTGCCACCAATGTTTGTATCTAGTTATTGACATTTCTTTGTGAGTCACCCACTATGGCATGCTGTTGCAAGGGAGCTGATTTGCTTGAGATTGTTGTTGAAGATGTGTCATCCAATGCTCTAGGCACAATTTGTTTAATAGCTCCTGTCCCCACATTCACCCTGACTGCAGTGTCTCGATTTTGGATTGTCAGTCTACCAGTTCCCCAATCATGGAGGACTGATGCTTCCCGTAACGAAGGACGTCCTAGTAAGATTTGATAGGATTTTTTGGGGAGATCCAAGATTGTGAATTGAAGGGAAAAGCAGACTCCTGCGATCTTTGTGGACACGCCATTCACTATCCCCAAGGGTTTAGCCCGTGAATCATCGGCAAGGCATATGTTGAAATTAGCCTTTTGCATTGGTGGGAGACCCCATTCTTCATAGAGCTCCTTTGATAGGACATTTACACCTGCTCCACCATCCACTATGGCTTGGACTTCATTATATGCCTTGTGGATCAAAGGCATAGTAATGTTATGTATGTCATCTCTTTGACCCATCCGCATAGGGATATCTTCAATGTCATTCATAGGTGGAGGGGGATTTGCGAGTTCAATCCATCCTTTGAAACTCTCCTAGAGATTGGGACAGTTCCGTAGGAGGATTCCAATGGTAATTGACACAGGGCAACTCAGGATGCTAGAGAGTGTGGCTCCTTCAAGTTGACGTGTGTTAAGAGTTCACGCTCGACATCATGTGATCATGTGTGCATAGCACCATCACGTGATCATATGTGCATAGCACTAACCTTATAGAGTGCTATAAAGAAAAGGGTTAGATCCCCTAACCCTAACCCTAAAAGGGTTTGTATATATTCTATTTTTTCAACTAATTCTAGTGTACAGTTAGTCATTTGTGATGTGCTCTCTAGCTGTGCCCTCTCTCCTCATCTCCACTCTTCTCCTCTCCCCTCTTCATATTTTATCATGGTATCAGAGCTTCCTTGTCTTCCGCTGAGACATTGAGATTCTTGAGAGTACAAGAGAGATTATGAGATTGAGAGTTCTCGAGTGTTCTTGTGAGAGTTCACTTCCGTAGACAATTTCCATTCATTGGAAAGATTTCCGTCCATTCAACTCCACTACGAGAGTTCTTTGATTGAAAGTGAGAGAGAGTGATCTTCTTCAAGTGTATGTGAGAAAAATAGGTATAGAGATTTCTGCTGTGAGAGGGAGACATGTTGAGAGATATGCTTCATTGAGAGAGCTAGCAATGCATGAGCAACTCTCCAACTCTTGCTACAACACCAAGCACGGCCTACTACAAGGCAAGCAGCACTCGCAGTTCTCGTAGTTTGGAAAGCCAGACGGGTAGCTAGCTCCTTAACCGCCTCAACGATTGTCAGCAAGGCCTCTACTCCGCGCTCTCGACTCGCAAAATGATGGCTCCCCAGCAAAGGCGGCTTCTCAGCATCAATGGCTCCATGGATGACCCCCCGACAATAGCTTCACGGGCGACCCTCTGAAAAAGCGGGCTGTCTGCGGTGGTTGAGCATAGATTGCTGGGCTACCTTTGCAATCAGGACACGATGCTTTCAGTCCCAATCTCGTGAAACTCGAGGCCGCAAGGTAGGCATACGTCTGTCGTAGACAAGTCTTCCATAGGCGGTGTTTCGGGCGAATATCGCAGTCACGAGCGTCAAGAGCAGAAATCTGCAGCAAAGGATCACGAGAAGGATTGTTCGTCGCCCGAAATGTGTAAATCAAGCGCTATTAGCTGAGGCAATCCATTCACGGACCGAAGGGAAGGTGTTGTTGCTTCGGGACTGCCCACAGCTCTGTTGCAGAAAGGAGTGTGGTAGGACGGCCTATTGTCAGAGGGCTGGCTGTGCGCTACTGACCGGCCTCCCAAACGGGACTTCCAAAGGTCCTCCATAAGCTGCCTCTACAAGATGCTAAGGAGCCATCTACGTTCGACTCAACGCCTTGCAATAAGTCTACGCCTCTCCAATGACCCCCGGGGGATTCGCATGGGGGAACTTATGATATCACGTGAGTGTACACTAGGGGGTTTTTTTGAAATGAGGAATAAGCTTATACATTAGGGGTGGGGGCCCTTTTTATTTTTTCCCAATATTGAATTTAAGCTAGGGGGCCCATGCCATATTTAAGGGGGGGGGACATAGTATAGGCTACCTTGGGTAACTAGTCCGAATAAGTTTGGTTTTGTGTATGGTTTTAAATAGTGACAAGGAAAGTAATCTAAATTTTCTTATTGTGTAATCTAAATTCTTGAGAAAGAACGCAGATTTAAGGAAAGGGGCGGACATAATAGAATTTTGGTGGTATCTTATAAGCTTAAATAGGGGTGTTTTATCATCCTACGTGGATCTTAAATAGGGGGTTTTCTTGAAGTTCATGCACGCAGGTGACGTCCCCCTTTAATGAAGAGTGAATCCCCCGGGCAATGACCAAACCAGTAGCGAGCGCGACTTCTCCAAACCCACAAGCTCCATCAACGGCCTTCTCAACAAACCATCGTAGAAGACGACGGAATCCCGAGATTCCATCGGCATCTCCAAGATTCCGGTCGCTCTCGTAGCGCCACGTGGCAGCGAGGGAGGATATCTTATCCTCAACCTCACCACATTGAGGTGTGGTCAGCCAAGTGACACGTGGCAATCCTATCTGCCATGTCATCAGTGCCACATAAGCAGGCCACATCACTTGCCACATCATCAATGACACGTCAGCAATCCACATCAGCACTGCCACATCACCATCGACTGCCACATCACCTACCATGTCATCAATGACACGTCAGCACTGCCATGTCACCACCGATTGCCACGTCACCTGCCACATCATCAGTGACACATCATCAGCCACGTCACCTGCCACGATATCAGTGACACGTCATCAGTGACACATCATTAGCCACATCACCTGTGCCACGTCATCAGGGACACGTCATCAATGCCACATCAGCATTGCCACGTCACCCTGCTGACATCATCTGTGCCACCTCAGCACTGCCACCTCAGCAGTCCAGTCAGCACTGACCCCTGCAGGTACAGTCCCTTGCCAGGCACACTGTGCACACACTGCATGTGCACACTCCTGCCACCTCAGCACAGAGCTTCACTGGCACACCTCTTGCTAAGCACAGTGCCACATCATCACTGCATGTGACTCACAGTGACACATCATCATTGAGCATCATTTGCACTCCTTTTGCCCCTCCACCTAGATCAAGTCGTATCTCTTGATCCAGGAAGAATTTGAGGGTGCTCCAAAAAGGAAAGTCGCTCGTTTTTTCGTGCTCTACGCGCTCGTTACATCATGCGCACATTTCAGCGCAAGTTACACTCACATTTGTGCCTCGCCAACAAAACCACTTCCTTCACGCACATTTGCCTCTACATCGACGCATCTGACCCAGCACTTAAAAAGAACAAAAGAAAAGGAATTATTTGCTGTTCTTTCATCGATCGACGGTTGGTTTAGATCTAGATCAGAGTAGACTAGATTGCCATAGAGGGGACGCTTTGAATTCCCCAAGTTGCCAATCTAAGCCATGCCCGAAATTCCCGACTAGTACCTACTCGGAGTCAGTCCATACGCTCACATCTGATTTCACATCATTACATTACCTGAAACCTTACGTTCATCAGTTCAGTGAGCAGATTTCAGAGTTCAGAGGCATTGCAGATTGAGTCAGTGGGCAGATAGCACTTGATTTCACACACACATGCCACCATTGTAAAGCCTATTTGGCTATCTCACGGCATCGTGCACATCATTTTTCAGCCTTGTAAAGCCTCTTGGCTATTCTTGGCATCATTGCCACAAGCCTTGTAACACAGATCAGATCTTATATACTGCAATTCTATCTTCATCGACGGTACAGAGATTTCACTTGGCATCTTCAGTG
This sequence comes from Dipteris shenzhenensis, assembly GCF_047967505.1. Taxonomy (NCBI): domain Eukaryota; kingdom Viridiplantae; phylum Streptophyta; class Polypodiopsida; order Gleicheniales; family Dipteridaceae; genus Dipteris; species Dipteris shenzhenensis. The sequence continues at coordinate 54,306,965 of NC_141614.1, forward strand.
TATTTGCAGTTGATTCATACAGAGTTTTTCAAGACACTTTTGAGTACATTGTTTGCACCATGTCGACTAGCAACCTCAATCTGGAGGCATCTGCTAAGTTAGACAACTCCAATTACAGTACATGGAAATACCGAATGGAGACCATTCTTGTGCTTCAGGACAAATGGGAGTATGTCGATGGATCTATACCTAGACCATTGGCCGATCCAGCCACCAGTAGCTCTACTCCATCTGTTGTCACAGTACCAGCAACGGGATCTACATCGGGATCTACATCTACACAAACAGTTTTCGCACCAGTAGCAGATCCTGCCATTGCCCGAGCTCAAGTAGAATGGGATAAGAAAGACAAGTATGCCTATCACCTGATCAAGCAGAACGTGCAAGATGTCATGCTAGGACAGCTCAACACAGTTAAGACATCAAAAGAAGCATGGGATATGTTCGCAGCTCTCTACGAGTCCAAGAACACATCCAGGATTCTCACCCTGAGAAACCAGATCAACCAGAGTTTCCGCAACAGCAGTGAAACCGGTCATGCTTATGTACTCCGCATCAAAGACTACAACAATCAACTTGCAGCAGCAGGAGAGACTATGAATCCCGCAGAAATGGTTCAAGTAATCCTGAATGGACTAGGAGAAGGATATGAGAATCTAGTCCAGAGTATTGCCATCCAACGGCAAATTCCAACACTGGAAGAACTTCAGTCAGTTCTACTTGGTGAAGAACTCAGGACTCAGGCCATTCAAGCACGTAAAGGTCATTCTAATGATCAGGCATTCACAGCTTCAGACAGAAGTAGAGGCAAAGGCAGAAACAGAGGTAGATCATATCAGAAAAGTGGTCATAATCAACAAAGTCAAAATCAGCATCAGCATCAGCATCATCCTCAGCAACATCAGAATCAGCAAAGAGGAAATCATTCCAACCGAGGAAGATTCCAAGGACGAGGGAATGCATCCACCAATGTGTCAAACATTCAATGCAACTACTATCACAAGTTTGGACACTATGAAAGAGATTGCCGCAAGAAGCAGTACGACCAAGGCGGTCAATCCGAGGGAATTCCCGAGGAAGAGGAAATCATCGTGGTGGACATTCTAGTCACAGTCATTTTGCAAATGAACATGGAAATATGTTTCTTGCAAGTGAGGAATTGCATCAGACTGATACAATGCATCTAGACACTGATTTCAATCCCAAAGAGGATTTCAGCTATCAAGTCGACCAAGTGGAACAGGATCCTTGGTACATCGACAGCGGTGCATCATCTCATATGACAAATCACCAGGAATGGTTCACAGAAATGAAGCCATTAGAAGGTCAAAAGAATGTCATCTACACAACAGATAATACACCGAATCCGGTTCAAGGGACAGGTGATATCCCTATGAACAATTTCACTGGTACAAAAGGATTAGTCAAAGATGTGCTCTATGTTCCGAAGCTCATCAAGAACCTTTTGTCAGTAGGTCAAATGACGGAACACAACTACAAAGTCATCTTCGACGGTGATGAATGCACTATCAGAGACAAATCCAAAAGATGATGAATGCACTATCGACGGTGATGAATGCACTATCAGAGACAAATCCAAAAGAGGTCAGCTAGTAGCAAAAGGTGTCAAGGAAGGACGCTTATACAGGATGCTAGCTACAGTACCAGATAAGCATGCCATGTCAGCTCAAATGCAACAGATGCCACTATCTTCAAAACGGCACAAGAGATATGGTCATCTCAACTTCAAGTACTTGTTAGATCTCAGGAATCAGAATATGGCAATTGGAATTCCGAAGCTACAGTTTCTTGGAAAGGTTTGTGAAGCATGCTGCTTCGGCAAACAAAAGCGAACCAACTTTGTCAGAAGTACCTCTCGTGCATGAGGCATTCTTGACTTGATTCATACAGATGTATGGGGTTATGCCCAGACCCAACATCAATGGTTCACTTTATTACTTGACCTTCATCGACGACTACAGCAGATATTGTTGGGTCTACTTTCTGAAAGAGAAATCTGAAGTGTTTGCCAGATTTCAAGAATTCAAAGCCATGGTAGAAAACCAGACAGGCAGAAAGATCAAGGTCATGAGATCAGACAGAGGAGGTGAATACATGTCTTCAACATTCATGAACTTTTGCAAAAATCACGGCATTCGAAGACAATTCACATGTGCAGATACTCCTCAGCAAAATGCAAGAGCTAAAAGGAAGAATGGGACTTTAGCAGACAGTGCTAGAGCAATGCTTAGTGAAAAGCATCTTCCGAATCAGTATTGGGCAGAAGCAATAGCTACAGCTAACTACTTGCTTAATCGGCTTCCTACCGAACCGATACAAGGTATGACTCCTTATGAAGCATTCACTGGACACAAGCCACGCATTGGGCATCTCCGCATGTTTGGTTGCATAGCATATGCCCACATACATGATGATCATCGCAGGAAATTGGATGCAAAGTCACGCAAATGCATCATGGTTGGCTACAGTGAAGAAGGCAAAGCATACAAATTGTATGATCCCATCAACCGCAAAGTCATTATCTCTAGAGATGTAATCTTTGATGAGGAATCAGAATGGAAAACCTCACCTACAAAGGAGATAGAAGCATCGACTTCACAGTCATCTACAGAACAGGTTGATGAAGAAGAGCAAGAATTGCCAGCAACACCCCAAGCAGTGCCACAGCAGCTCAGACGGTCTACTAGGGAAAGCAGACCACCAGCCAGATTGACATATGCTCAAAAAGGCAAAGAAATTCAGGTGGAAACCACCAACTATGCTCTTATGACTACCATCATGGCTACAGAAGAGCCAGTGTACTTCGAAGACACAGTAGATAAGCCAGAATGGCAAACTGCTATGAATGAAGAAATGGATGCTTTGTATAAAAATAACACTTGGGAATTATGCGACCTTCCACCAGGAAAGAAGGCCATAGCCAACAAATGGGTATACAAAGTGAAGTACAATCCAGATGGCAGTATTCAGAGATACAAAGCCAGATTAGTTGCAAAAGGATTTGCACAACAATATGGCCAAGATTATGATGAGACTTATGCTCCAGTAGCAAAGATGGATTCCATACGGTTCTTGATATCACTAGCGACACTCAATAAATGGAATGTGTATCAGCTCGATGTCAAGAATGCATTTCTCAATGGTTATCTAGACGAGGAAGTCTACATGCAACAACCAACCGGTTATGTTCACAAGGTTTGCCATCTCAAAAAAAGTCTCTATGGCTTAAAGCAAGCACCCAGAAGTTGGTACAGCAAAATTGACAAGTATTTTGCTGATCTGGGATACGTGAAGTCCAATGCAGATCATACTCTCTACTACAAAGTTCAAGGGGAAGATATTACTATTGCACTTTTGTACGTAGATGATCTGATTGTGACAGGAAGCAAGGATAGCTTCATCAAAAAATTAAAACAAGACTTATCTGCAGAGTTCGACATGAAAGATCTTGGACTTATGCACTATTGTCTTGGAATTGAGTTCTGGAGAGATTCAGATAGCACATTCATGAGTCAGCTCAAGTATGTTGACAGTCTCCTGAAGAAGTTTCATATGGCAGATTGCAAGAATGCAGCCACTCCCATGGAACAGAGTTTGAAACTTACTAAAGATTCAGAAAAGCCTACAGTCAATGACAGATACTACAGGCAACTCATTGGATCTCTTATATATCTGACAATCACACGGCCAGATATTTGTTATGCAGTAAGCTCACTAGCACAGTTTATGGCAAATCCAAAACAGTCTCACTGGAATGCAGCCAAAAGAGTCTTGAGATACATCAGAGGTACAAGACAGTTTGGGATAGAATACAGAGGAAGTCATCCACGGTTGCATGGATACTGTGACAATGACTATGCTGGAGATCATGAGACCAGGAGATCGACACAGGGATATGCATTTTTCCTTGGTCAAGGTGCTATATCATGGTTGTCAAACAAACAGCCAACTGTTTCTTTGTCTTCGACTGAAGCAGAATATAGAGCCTCTCTACAGGTGCATGTGAGGCTATATGGCTCAGAAGACTATTGTCAGAAACAGATTACTTTGATGAGTCAAAGCCAACAACAATATACTGTGATAATCAATCGGCTCAAGCATTGGCCAAAAATCCAGTATATCACTCCAGGACAAAGCACATTGATGTCAGAGAGCACTTCATCAGAGAAAGAGTGTTACTTGGTGACATCACACTGCAGCATTGTGATAGCAAAGAGAATGTTGCAGACATCTTTACCAAACCACTCGGTAAAGAGCTATTCGAGAAACACCGACTAGCTCTTGGTTTGATGCAGAGGAAGGACATTCCCATTAAAGGGGTGTGATGGAATGTAATGCTCAGTCCTTCTTCGATTCCCCAGAATCATCATCTTGAGGGAAGGCCTACTTCATGATGTTGATCTTGAGGGAAGGTGTTGAGAGTTCACGCTCAACATCATGTGATCATGTGTGCATAGCACCATCACGTGATCATATGTGCATAGCACTAACCTTATAGAGTGCTATAAAGGAAAGGGTTAGATCCCCTAACCCTAACCCTAAAAGGGTTTGTATATATTCTATTTTTTCAACTAATTCTAGTGTACAGTTAGTCATTTGTGGTGTGCTCTCTAGCTGTGCCTTCTCTCCTCATCTCCACTCTTCTCCTCTCCCCTCTTCATATTTTGTCAACGTGGTGGTACATTCTGTTGTGGAGTCTATTGTTGGAACAAAGGCTCGAGTATAGTATCAATACTTTGTGGGGCCAAGTCATGGATTGGGTCTTGAACTTGTTTCTCAACCTCAAATTGAGCTTGTTCATTTTGGACCCATTGTTGAAGTACTTGAAAACGAGCCTTCTCCACCTTTGCATTTGGGTATGGAGCTTCTTTCATGTGAGGCTCGGGAGTTGATGTGGATCTCGGGGGGGTCACTCATCATATGTAACCCTAACACGTGAGTTCAACAGAAGGATTTTTTTAATTTCTAAAATTTACATAAATAAATATACATAAGGGACTATTTAAAATAGTTTTGGAAAAAATTTACAGATTTGTATAGAAAAGGGGTACATTTTATTAATGAAATTTTTTACAGATAAGGGACTTTAAATATAGGCCTTGAACGCATGTGATATAGAGGGTTTATACATAGTGACCCCCCCGAGATGTGGATGAGCTCGGTAGCTCATTGCTTGGCGGAGGTGGAGGCACTTGTGCTTTCTTTTTCAGAAGTCGCTTTGGTTGGATTGGAATGTTAGGGTCCTTGGTGGCCTCTTTCTGTTGGCATGTAATTACATTTACAGGTTGTGATTTTACACTTGCCGGACCCAGCCTTTGATGGTCCACCCCAATGATGCCAATGGGGACATCAGGCTTAACCTCTATTTGTTCTAGGATCTTATTTTTCATGGGACAATCCATACACGCATGTCCTATGCCACAATCTCTGTAGAGTGGTTGTAAAGTAGCTGGGCTATCACGATGAGGACACTCTGCGATCCAGTGATTTTCTCCACAACCGTAGCACTTGATTGGTGCTCGGAATGTGTTGGGTCGTACTTGATTTGCATAAATTGGTATTAGATCCTCTGCACCTTCTACATAGTACATTGGGTACTCTGCTTCATACTCAAATAACAAGTCTACTTCCTCGGCTTGTAATTGATGTATTGGAACTGCCTGAGGAGCTGGATTTGGTGCTCTTGATATGGCCATGGATTCGGATTCCTGAGTAGTTGTGGGACTTGTGTCCAAACGGGAACAGGATTTAGCCTCAAAGCTGGGGGTGCTTGTGCAAGTGGCGGCCTGTATACTGGCATGGGTGCCGCTTGGTATTGTTGAGGTCGAGGCGGATTATTGCACATGTTGAAGAATCTGCAACTGTTCTCATCATGGCCGCCGACGATGCAGATATGGCACCACAACCGTGGCAGTGGATTTGCTTGTGCAGTAATCCTGGCTCTGAGGACCAGGCACTCATTTGCTGTATGATTTGCCATGCAGTGTGGACACCAGACATTTTCTCACTGTGGATATGTCTGAGTTGGCGGTTGAGACAAGTGAAGTTTTTGTTCCATGGCCTGCATCATGTCTTCTTTCAGCTTCATGGTCATGGCCTCTAGGTGATCTTCATTGGATGTTTCGGCAGTGTCCTTTGATTTACCCTTTTTCGAGCGCTTATCTCGTGCATTAGACTTGCCATCATCACTGCTAGTGTCTGAGTTGCTCATGCCATCCTCGATGTCAATGGCTGCCGCATGAGCAACATTGAACGTTGCATAGCTGCTTATCTTTTTCATATCCTTTCAGATTTTCTTTCTAAGTCCTGCAATGAACCATGCCGTGAGGTATTTTGCATCTGGGCGTGGGTCACATTTGGCAATTAATCTCTTCATCTTACCCAGGTACGTGCGCACATCTTCTCTCCGGCCTTGTTCGATCTTATTGAGTTGGAGAGCAAGATCATCTTGTAGCCTCTCCGTTTGAAAGCGTCTTTTAAATTCCGTCTGAAGTAGGTCCCATGTGGCATGTTCTTCCATGAGAAGGTCTAGGTACCATTTAGATGCTTCATCACTTAATGCCATTGGAAACCAAGCCACCTTGTTTTCATGGGATTGATCTCCACCTACGCGGCATGCAGCATCAAAATGCTGGAGGAATCGGGCTGGGTCTCCCCTACCATTATATTTGGGAAGTTCCAGTTTTCCCAAGGGGCGTCGGCCTTTATTGTTGTTATTTCTTCGATTGAAGAAATTGTCAGCCTCTACATCAAGCTCGATATCCCCATCATGGTCATGACGGCATCCAGCCATGTTGGGGTGTGGAGGAGTTAAAGGGAGTGGTTGAATCTCAGAGGGGGATTCGGGGTAGAGGAGTGGCAGGGGCAGTTGTTGCAATGGAGTTATATGCTGATGTGGTGAGCGTTGGAATCGCAGGCATTGGTCGGAACATAGCTACATGCAGATTGGGCTAGAGTTGCCAAGGGTGTCTCTGCCACAAGTGCGGGTGTGGATGTAGTGTTGTTGGGAAGGTTAGAGTGGTGTTAGTTTGTGTAGTGACCTTTGTGTTAATAAAGTGCCTAAGATTGTCCTACGTGTGTAGGTAAATGTGCTAGTTCAGACGAATCATTAATCGGAGGTTACGATGTGAAGATATGAGCAAATTTGTGCGAAACGGGGCCCACACGAGGGCACGAATGAGCGAATGCTCGGGATGCCGAAATGATGTGCAATGGATTTGAAAAATACCTTGTAGCGTGGTGTTTCCATGTGTGAAATTTGGGTTCAAACAGGGTTCAGTTTGGGTCCCAAACAGATGAGATACGAGGGGTTAATGTAGGGGTAAAATTGACCTTGGGGGGGGTATGTCCTAAGGGTGGTGTGAATGGACTTGAATTCCAACTGAGGGGTTGGAACCAAGTTAATCTAGTTAGGTTGACTAACTGAAGGTTAGTGAACCTAACCTAACTGTTAGTAACTAACCTAAGCTAACCAAACTAACCTAACCTAACCTAGTGTAACTAACCTAGGCTTAACTAAACTAACCTAACGTAACTAACCAACTGACTTAACCTAACCTAGGCTAACCAAGTAACCTAACCTCAGTTAATAACTAACCTTAGGTTAGTTTTTTTTTTCACTGTTAGGGGGGGGCTTCCCCGATGGCGGCGCGGGGGGGTGGGGCGGGGTTTTGAACAGGGGAGAGGGGGGTAGAGGGGAGAGGGTGAGAGGGGAGGGGGCGAGGGGGGAGAGGAGAGGGGGCAGGGAGGTGGGCGGGGGGTGAGGGCGGGTGAGAGGTGGGGGGGCGGGGCGGCAGGCAGTGAGCGGGGGGTGAGGGCGGGTGAGAGGTGGGGGGCGGGGCAGTGGGCGGCGGGGTGGGTGGGTGGGGGAGGTGGGGGGGCAGGGCGGGCGGTGGGGCGGGCAGGGTGGCGAGGCACGGCGGTGTTGCAGGACAGTGCCACGGGGCGAGCGGTGGGCGGGGTAGGCGGTGGGGTGGGTGCGCTAGGCGGGGGAGGTGTGGGGGCGGGGCAGCACTATGGGGCAGCACCGCGGGGCGGGGTGGGCGGTGGGGCAGGGCGGCGCTGCAGGGTAGCATCGCGGGGCGGGCGGTGGGTGAGCGGTGGGCAGGGCTGGCAGTGGGGCGGGTGTGCCAGGCAGGCGCCATTGGCGCTCTGCTACGAGCGGCTCTGCAGGGCGCCTGTGGGGGTTAAAGGTCACTGTGCCTTTACCCCGGTTATGTACAATACTCAAACACATATATAAATGAATGAAAAAGAAGATTAGGGTGGTTTTGCACCCACCAAAACTTGTGTGGCTCTCTGTTTCTCTCTCTCTCCCTCTTCCATTCTTGCTTCCGTTGAGAGCACTCTCAACTGGTATCAGAGCCCGGGTGATCTAGCTGAGCGTGCGTGAATGCTTGAAGCTCATCAGCTCTGTGGGAGGAAGGAGAAGCTCTGTGAGAAGCTTTGTGGGTGACTTTACTTGCATCCGAGTGTGTAGACCCCTTGGAGGAACCTTTGGAAAAGTCACTTTGGTTTTGCGAAGTGGTTTTGAGAGCCTGTTAAGTGTTTTCAAAGAAAAAGTCGTTTTTTGAGCTTTTCCCTGTTCCGTTTGATGACAGAGACTCCGTATTGACTTGTAGAGGCAACTATTGCTTGCTTTTGGTGTCCACTTCACTTCAAGAGCTTGGAAACACCTTCATTCTTGAATCTGGGATCATTTCATTGGATTTTTGACTCACTATGTCAGTTTCTGCGTTTTTTTGCCCGAGTGTTGGAACTCAAGTTTGGAGCAACCATTTGCAGATCTGTCAGTTTCGGTGGACTCAAGAGGTCCTAAAACTTCTATGTTGCTCATCATTTGTACTCCGATGGAGTTTACAAATAGCTCTGTTTCCAAAAACGTTTTTCAGTCCGTGTGTTGGACCCAGTGATTGAGACCATGGTGTCCAAAACCGTCTGTTCCATTGCATTTCAAACGCCCAAAAACCCCTACCTATCAGTTCTTACATGATTCGGTGGAGGATTTTCAGAGTTATAGATCTCTGTGTATTCGATTTCATCTCTCTGTTATGCATTTTTCATTCTAAGATTTTGAAACTTAGATTTATGCCACATGGCAGTGGATAAGTGTTGACTCCCATTTTTCACTCATTTGGGATTTTGGAGTTCCAGCAGAAGAGAGACATTTGCAGATTTTCTTGCTGAGTCCGATTATGCAATGGCGCCCATGTTTTGAGGCATCTCAGGTTCTATTTTCAGTAGCGGTCATTACTGTGGGACTATGATTTCTTGAGCATACCTTATGCAGATCACTCTGGTTGTAGTTTGAGCAGTGTGCGCTCATTCATGGTGTGCATTGGGTTGCAGTGGATGATTTATAGGCCATTTGGATGCATTGCGGTCCTTATTGGATGCGCTGATAGGCCTAAATTGCCTTGTGGGATGCTATTTTTTATGGACGCTTTGCACATGGATGCTATTTTATGCTGAGGGATAGCTTTGACACATTGCAGGTGATGCACTGATAGTGAGCCTATGCTCTCTTGGATGAGATATTATTGATGCATATGCCAGTGGTGTTTATGCTTGAGTCATTTGGCACTTATTGGCATTTTGGATTGCCATTGCAGTTGGCATTTTCTTTTGGGCTAGATTTGCTCATATGGATGCATAGTATATGCACATCAGTCAGATGCTTTGAGACATGAGTTTTGGTGATATTTCACTCTATTGTGGCATACACATTTGGGTGCACTTGATATTTGGTGTGATTCTCTCTTGTAGGCACTAGCATTTGGGATTTTGCTTTATTTGCATTATGGCATCCTCTTCCATGTCTGAAAAGGAGTTTTTCAACATTAAAAAGTTTGATGGGACAAACTTTTCTTTGTGGAAAGAACAGATAAGGGATGTGCTTATTCAAAAGAAGCAGATTAAGCCCTTGGCAGGGATTGAAGCTAAGCCTACAAATATGTCTGAAGATGATTGGAATGAGTTGGATGCATTCACAAAGTCTACTATTAGACTTCATCTTGCAGAGTCAGTTTATTTCACAGTAGTAAATGAGCAAACTACGAAAGATTTGTGGAAGAAACTGTGTGCCACTTATGAGAAGGAAATTGCCTCTAATAAAGTTTACCTCATGAAGATGTTGTTTGAACTGCAGATGAAGGAAGGGGTCTCCATTTCTTCTCACTTGAATGAATTCAATATTATTTTCAGCCAGATTGAGTCTCAGAAGATGACTTTTGATGTGGAGACTAAGGCAATATTTCTCTTATGTTCATTGCCATCCTCATGGGATACCTTCCGTACAGCTGTCAGTAACTCTGCACCTGGTGGAGTACTGAAATTTGATGATGTTGTGGGTAGCTTGTTGGCCGAGGAGATTAGATGGAAGTCTATGGATGGCAACAAGCAGGATGCAGCCTTAAATGTGCAAAGGGGTAGATCATAGTTCAGGGGGAAGTCCCAAGAAAGAGGGAAGTCTCGTAGCAAATCTAGGGCACGGAACATTGAGTGTTACCACTGTGGCAAGAAGGGCCATATGAAAAAGGATTGCTACAAGCTGAAAAGAGAGCAAAAGTATAAGAAAAAGAATGCAAATTGGGGTGCAAATCAAAAGGAAGAGAGTCTAAGGGAGGACAAAGGAAAAGTGAAGATCAAGGAGATCAATGCAGTCACACATGATAGTGACAATGACGTTCTCTTCATGTCTAGTTTATCTGCAAAGTTTCTTACCACTTCAGATGATGCATATTCCCAAGATTGGATTTTGGAATCTGGTGCTTCATTCCATGTTACTCCCCATAGGGAATGGTTCTCCACTTATGACAGTGGAAAGACAGGTTGTGTGCATCTTGGAAATGACTATGTATGTGACATAGTCGGAGCAGGTGACATAAAGTTTTCCTTTGCAAATGGGTCTACATTTATTTTAAAACATGTGAGACATGTGCCTAAGTTGACCAAGAGTCTTATTTCAGTGGGTCAGCTAGATGATGCTGGTTTTCACACCACTTTTGGCTTTCAAAGTTGGAAAATTCAGAAGGGCTCTATGCTTTTGGCCAGGGGTGCCAAGTGTGGGACTTTGTATCCCTTACATGTATTAGGGGTATTTGATCATGTTGTTGCAATAACCGAGCAGCCAAACACTTCTTTGTGGCATTGCAAGTTGGGGCACATGAGCCAGAATGGAATGAAACTCTTATGCCGTTTGGGTTATGTACCGCATTTGAGTTTCTTTGATTTTGAATTTTGTAGCATTGTCTCTATGGGAAGCAAACTAAATCAGCCCATAAAAGAAGGGGAAAGAAAGCGTTTGAAAATCTTGATTTGGTGCATTTAGACGTATGTGGTCCCATGCCTACACGGTCATTAGGCGGGGCTGAATACTATGTGAAATTCATTGATGATGCAACTAGGAAAGTGTGGGCTTATGCTATAGCTCGGAAGAGTTATGTGTTCCAGGTATTTCAGAAATGGCTGGCCTTGGTTGAGAATCAGTCAGGTAGAACGCTTAAATGCTTATGGACTGACAATGGTGGAGAGTATCTCTCTTATGACTTTCAGCATTTCTGTGATACATGTGGGATTAAGAGGGAGCTCACATCCCCTCATACTCCAGAGCAAAATCCAGTTGCAGAAAACATGAATCGTACCATTCAAGAAAGGTTGTAATGCATGCTTTCCAATGCAAGTCTTTCTGGTGGTTTTTGGGCTGAGGCAATGAAGACTGCAGTGCATGTGATCAATAGATCACCTAGTAAGAGTTTGGATGGCAGTATTCCTAAAGAGGCATGGAGTGGCAAGAAGCCCTCTTACTCTCATTTGCGTATATTTGGGTGTGAGGCATATGCACATGTGCCAAAAAAGCTTCAAAAGAAGCTAGATCCTAAGTCTAGGAAATGCATCTTTCTAGGTTATGGTGAAAGTGAAGAGATGGGCTATCGTCTCTGGGATCCAGAAGCAAAGAAGATCATACGCAGCCATGATGTAGTCTTCAATGAGAAGAAGATGCATAAGACACCCATGAGGGATGTGGAAATGAGGAGGATCACTTTCTAGGATGTGAATCTACCTGCATATGTTGATAGACAGCAAGCTATCCATGCACAAAATGTGCAAGAAATGGTACCACCAGGTACTCCCACAGGTATACAATCAAGGGTAGATGATGGATCATCTATTGGTGGAAATGATGAGCCAAATGTGTCTGATATGCAGTTGGGACAACAAGCTGAAATGCCCTTGAGAAGATCATCTAGAGTGTCTAGACCGCCTGATAGGTTTGTTCCAGGGGTAGACTATGTGATGCTTACTGATTGCGGGGAGCCTTCTTGCTACAAAGAGGCTATGATGCACGAGGATCAACACAAGTGGGAGTATGCTATGCAATCAGAGATGAGTTCACTTATGAAGAATAAGACTTGGGACTTGGTTTCTTTGCCACATGGAAAGAAAGCATTGCCATGTAAATGGGTCTACAAAATGAAGGTCACAGGTGATGATGTGCCTAGGTACAAGGCCCGTTTGGTTGCTAAAGGGTTCAAGCAAGAGAAGGGTGTGGACTTTGATGAGATATTCTCTCCGGTTGTGAAGATGACCACACTTAGATGCATGCTTGGACTAGTGGCATTAGAGGATATGGAGCTTATGCAGATGGATGTCAAGACAGCTTTCTTGCATGGGGATTTGCATGAGAAAATTTACATGGTGCAACTGCAAGGCTTTGAAGTAAAGGGCAAAGAGCATTTAGTAAATTGCAAGCTGAAGAAGAGTCTCTATGGTCTTAAGCAAGCGCCTAGAAAATGGTATCAGAATTTTGATGCTTTCATTCAGTCCCAGGGTTTTAGAAGGAGTGAAATTGATCACTGCCTCTACACTAAAAGGGCTAAGGATAATAGCCTGATAATCTTGGCATTATATGTGGATGATATGCTATTGGCTAGCAAGAATACTTATGAGCTAGATGCATTAAAGGCCAAGTTGCATGAGGCCTTTGATATGAAGGATTTGGGACTTGCATGTCATATTCTTGGTATGCGCATCATGTGTGATCGGAGTAGGAAACTCCTTTGGCTTTCACAAAAAGAGTATGTTACAAAAGTATTGCAGCGTTTCAATATGGAGGGGGGGAAGGCAATGAGTACTCCATTGCCTCCATATGTGAAACTGAGTCATACAGATAGTCCCAAATCAAATGAGGAAAGGGCCATGATGGCCAAGGTTCCTTATGCATTAGCGGTTGGGAGTCTTATGCATGCTATGATAGCTACTAGACCAAACATTGCATTTGCAATGGGAGTTGTTAGCCAGTATATGGCTAATCTAGGAAAAAGGCATTGGGAGGCAGTTAAGTGCATCATGAGGTACATGAAGGGTACAAAGGAGATGTGCATCTGCTTTGGTAGAGGAGACATGCGTGTACTTGGGTACACAGATTCAGACTATGTAGGGCATGTGGATAGTAGGAGATCCACTTTTGGTTATGTGTTCACCTTTGCAGGTGGTGCAATGTCATGGATGTCTCGCACACAGAAGTGTGTTGCTTTGTCTACCACAGAGCTGAGTATGTTGCAGCCACAGAGGGTTGCAAGGAGGCTATACAGCTTGATCAGCTAGTGGGAGATTTGGGGATTCATACAGGTGTACTGACATTGCCTAGTGATTCCATGAGTGCTATTCAGCTAGCAAGGAATCCGGTCTTTCACGCAAAGACCAAACACATTGAGGTCAGGTACCATTTCATTAGGGAGGTACTTGAGGAGAAGCGCATAGAGCTTATCAAGCTTCATACAGATGATAACCCTACAGATATGCTGATGAAGAGTCTACCTAGTTAGCAGTTTGAGTATTGTCGTGTATTGATGGGCATTGGATAGTATGCTCACTAGTTGTTTTCCCTTAAGGGCACATTGTCCTTTAAGTGGGAGGTTGTGGGGGTTAAAGGTCACTGTGCCTTTACCCTGATTATGTACAATACTCAAACAGATATATAAATGAATGAAGAAGAAGATTAGGGTGGTTCTGCACCCACCAAAACTTGTGTGGCTCTCTATTTCTCTCTCTCCCTCTTCCGTTCTTGCTTCCATTGAGAGCACTCTCAGTGGAGGGAGGGTGGAGAGGGGAGAGGGGGAGGGGGGTGGTAGGATGAGAGGGGGGGGAAGTGGTAGAGAGAGAGGGGGGAAGAGAGAAGCAGGAGGGGGATGGTAGAGAGAGGGGGGGTAAGGGGGAGAGAGAAAGAGAGAGAGAGAGAGGGCAAGGGGGAGAGAATGGAGAGAGAAAAGAGAGAGAGGGGGATGGTAGAGAGAGGGGGGTTAAGGGGGAGAGAGAGAGAGAGAGAGAGAGAGAGAGAGAGGAGGGAGGGGGAGAGAATGAGAGAGAGAAAAGAGAGAGAGGGGGATGGTAGAGAGAGGGGGGTAAGGGGGAGAGAGAGAGAGAGTGGAGAGAGAAAAGAGAGAGAGGGGGATGGTAGAGAGAGGGGGTGTAAGGGGGAGAGAGAGAGAGAGAAAGGGAGTGAGAGAAAAAGAAAGAGAGAGGAAGGGGGAGGGAAAGAGAGAGAGAGAAAGGGGGAGGGAAAGAGGGAGGGGGTGGTGGAGATGGAGGGGGAAGGGGGTGGTGGTGGTGGAGATGGAGGGGGGAGGGGGTGGTGAGGATGGAGGGGGGAGGGGGTAGGGGGAGTGGGGAAGGGGGGAGGGGGTGGTGGTGGTGGTGGTGGAGATGGAGGGGGAGGGGGGAAGGGGGGAGGGGGGGTGGTGGAGATGGAGGGGGAGGGAAAGAGGGAGAGAGAGAAAGGGGGAGGGGGGGAGGGGGTGGTGGAGATGGAGGGGGGAGGTGGTGGTGGTGGAGATGGAGGGGGGAGGGGGAGGTGGAGGTGGAGATGGAAATGGAGGGAGGAGGGGGAGGGAGAGGTGGAGATGGAGATGGAGGGGGGAGGGGGTGGTGGTGGAGATGGAGGGGGGAGGGCGAGGTGGAGGTGGAGATGGAAATGGAGGGGGGAGGGGGAGGGGGAGGTGGAGATGGAGATGGAGGGGGGAGGGGGAGGTGAAAATGGAGGGGGGAGGGGGAGGGGGAGGTGGAGGGGGGGGGGGGAGGTGGAAACGGAGGGGGAGGGGGGACGGGGACTGGGGGAGGGGGTGGTGGAGATGGAGGGGGAGAAGGGGGGAGGGGGTGGGGGCGATGGATGGGGGAGGGAAAGAGAGAGAGAGAGAGAAATGGGGAGGGAAAGAGGGAGGGGGAGGGGGAGATGGAGATGGAGGGGGGAAAGGGGGAGGGGGGAGGGGGTGGTGGAGATGGAGGGGGGAGGGGGAGGTGGAAACTCGGTGGAAATGGAGGGGGAAGGGGGAGGGGAGTTGAAAATGGAGATGAAGGGGGGAGGGGGAGGTGAAGATGGAGGGGGGAGCGGGAGGTGGAAATGGAGGGGGGGAAGGGGAGAGGGGGAGGTGGAAATGGAGGGGGGAGGGGGAGGGGGAGGTGGAGATGGAGATGGAGATGGAGGGGGGAGGGGGAGGTGAAAATGGAGGGGGGAGGGGGAGGGGGAGGTGGAGATGGAGATGGAGGGGGGAGGGGGAGGTGAAAATGGAGATGGAGGGGGGAGGGGGAGGTGAAAATGGAGATGGAGGGGGGAGGGGGTGGTGGAAATGGAGGGGGGAGGGGGAGGGGGAGGGGAGATGGAGGGGGAAGGGGGTGGTGGAAATGGGAGGGGGAAAAAAGAAAGAGAGAGAAGAAATAAAAGATTTGACGGATAAAAATCGAAAGGGAGGGAGAGGTGGTCACCTGAATGCTCTCCAAGTCTTTCTCCATGTAATGGGATTGTTGAGGAACAATGGACGGTGGGTGGAAGGCTGGGTTATCACTGCGAGATGGGCTCGAAGTCATTTACAATGTGAGGATGGGAGTAAGGTGGTGGTCGAGGGAGAGGGAGGAGTGTCTTGCGTAGGGCTCGGAATGAAGAAGAGAATGGAGGCAAAAAGTGAAAGATGAAGAATGAGGGGGTGGAGTGGATTTTTATAGGATTTGAGTTAAGGTTTAGGGTTTAGGTTTAGGGTTCAACCCTAAACTCTTCCCAAGCCATAGCTCTTCATGGATAGCTCAGTTTGCTTTTCTGCAAAAAGGTGAAATGATCGAAATTGCAAGCTCTATGCATTTGTGTCCACTACCTAGCCTGATTGTTTATCATGTGGCTTCTATTTATGAAATAAAGAAAATTTCTTCAGGTAGTAACCCAACTTTGTGTTACAACTTTGTGTTACAACTTTGTGATAAAACTTTGTGTTACAACTTTGTGTTATAGATGGTCATGGCAAAGTATCCCACTCTAACATGGGTGCCATATGGCACTCATACTCTCAACTTATTGTTGAAGGATATTGGACAATTGCCATTTGTGCAACTAGTACTACAAGATGCTAATGTCGTAGTGAGTTTTATAAAGAGTCATTAATACTTGCATGCAGTATTCAGAGAGCACTCTGTGAAGCAACTCAGGCAATTTTGTCAAACTAGATTTGCCACTTCTTTTCTAGTTCTTGCTAGATTGTTGGAAGTGCATCAAGCTTTAGTCGAGACTGTTGTTAATAGACGGTGGGCGAATTGGCTAGAAAAAAAGACACATTATGCAATACCAGGCTCTAAGTGTGTACATCTTGTACAATCATCTCTATTCTGGAAAAATGTTGAAAGAATAAAAGAAGGTGTAGAACCATTTGTAACAGTATTGAGGATGGTTGATGATGATGCCTTTGTTATGGGTAAAGTGTATTGGAAGATGTCAGAAGCAATACGACAAGTTAAAGAATTTGTAAGCTTTGCTCCTAAGGAGAAGCAACAAGTGGTATATTTGGCCAATAAGACATGGAAGCAAATGCACACCCCTTTGCATGGAGTTGCATTTGCAATACATCCACAATATCAAATGCATGCTCAATCACAGAATCCTGAAGTCATAAGTAACTTTCAAGAGGTTTGTAAAAAGTTACTTCCTAGAGATCAAGGAAAACTGGCCTACCAGCAGACCGGGTCGCCTTGCATGGTATCATCATCCACTGGACCAGTAGCACAAATACCTAGTCCCTCTCTGCCCAACATCTCTCTTTGCGCTTGTAAGATAGCCTGAGCCTCGGCGAGATTTAGCTGGTCTACTAAATCAACCTCTTGAGGCACAAAAGCACCTTGTGGGCCCTCTTGGACTGGAGGTTGCTCTGGTTGGGGAGGATCTTGTGGGAGAATGTTCTCTAAGTTCTCTCCCTCCATGCTCATACTTAGCCTAAAAAATGACAAGAAGATAAAATTAATTTGTAACCACAAATAATATTAAATATTTAAACAATATTAAACAATTAAATAATATTAAACCTATACAAACAATATTTAAATATTTGTTGTCGCATCATTTATCATCTTTTAAAATTGGACCATCATTTTTATCGCAACATTCAGTAATACAAATAATATTTAAACATTAATTATTGCATCATTTATCATATTTGACAATTGGACCATCATTTTTATCGCATCACTTACTTATACAAACAATATTTAAACATTACTTATTGCATCATTTATCATGTCACTGTAAATATACAAATTGTTTGAATGATATATAAAACTAAAAATGTTACAAGTTCCATGATCGGTCACTCATGCTACATCCTGGCGTCCAAGAAAGACTCAGTCATTAGGTGGTCTAAGTCCTTGGTTTGGACTGAGCGTTTGGACTGAGCTGTATACCACATCTTGGAGCAATGTCAAAAATCCCACAAAAATCTGCAGTACTTGGATGTCTATTCGGTTTGGTTGACTTTCCCTGAACCACAAATCGTTGTAAATGCCCAATTAGAGCTTCTGTGGGCCCCATACTTGGCGATGGTGCACAAATGTCCAAGATTTTTAGGATGTGATGAGACATGGCATACACATCCTGTGCAACATCGAAAGGTGGGGGATTGGTGCAAAGGCACTCTGGAGCAATGTGACAAAACCTAGCAATGGAGCTTCGCATAGTGTTGGGGCTGTCACTAAGTAATGTAGGATAGTGCTTTCTAGTGCTGCATGGGGTCATCATTCCCCAATCACAAATGCCCAGATACACCCCCTCGGATGACTCCGAGAAGTGTAGCATAATGTTTTGTGCATGCAAATCATCATGCAGGACATTGTGTTGGTGCATGTAATGAATAGTGCGAACCAGTGCACTTAAAATATCAAATACATGCTGACAGGACCCATGGAGCTCTAGCAGGCATTTCTGCATCATCTCTGTGAAACACCGGAGATGGTCACTTTTCATCATGTCCGAGGTAGGTTAGCCATCTTTCCAAGTGATTTCCATTCTAGAACGGAAATAGTATCATTGGGTTATCGTCATGGACTAGACCTATTGCCCGGATGATGCCCGGATGTATGACATCGCCCAAGCATGTGGCTTCTTCCAATGCGTTGGCCTTCAATGCATCAACGGACACAGAAACCCTCAGCACCTTACATGCATAAATCTTGTCCCTTTGAAAGGGAGCGACAAGAATATTGCACATGTTGACTGTTCCTTTCGTGCCTATGCCCACAGCTACACTATGCGTGAATCGGATGTCTCGTCGCTAAAGCAGTATGGGCCGCATGGGTCTTGGCACTTCTACATGATCATGCAAGTCATGTGATGTGCGTGGTGCTTGTGTAGGTGAGAATGAAGGAGATGGGAATGTATCTACTTGTGCAGATAGATTGTGCATTTGTGGTCACGTAGGTGAAAATACGGGAGATGAAAATTGGTATGCGTGTACAGTAGGAGGCACAAAAGATGTGGTGAAATGTGATCGTGCATGTGGTGGGAGATGTGAAAAAGGAGGAGGAACTTCTAGATATGAAAGATCTTGGAAAAAAGGGATATGGGGTTCGACATGTTGTGGTGGATGCACTAGTGCATACACATGGCATGGCTACAGTGGTGCTTGTAGCTGTGTTGGGTGGAATGTGACATATGACTGGGGACATGGGTGCATTGGTGCTTGTGGTTGTGGTGAATGTAATGCAGCATCTGATTGGGGGCATGGGTGCACTGATGCTTTTGGTTGCGGCTGTGCTTGGGGGCGTGGGTGCATGGATGGAAGGGAGGTCAAGGCAGCTCATTTGCCTTTGTAACCTCGTCACACATTCTTGATGTACGTGACCCTGGCATCTACAGCAGGACCCTCCCACTTTGTGTCACATGAGTTTATGTCTCAATCCATTTGACCGAGGCATCGTCGGCCCTCCATCGCGAAGTGGTACAAATATTGGTCTATAGACTGTATTGTGAAAACATCTAGAAATCGATCAAGTAAGGTCCTCCCTCCATGCTTTTCCATTGTCCTCACCAAATTTTGTACACCACTTTCACCATTTTGGAAAGCTGTCTCAATGATGTCTTGATTGACATTCATTAAGAAGTGTACATTCTCATTTTTCAGTACCTTCCTGTGAGACTTTGTGAGATTAGGTTGTTGACACTTCCTCTTCTCACCTGCGTGAGCCATCTCATATGCAGTAAGCTGCAACACAGAATTCAAAAAAGAATTCAGTGCTAGGTGCAATAAGAAAATCAATGCAAGAAGTCTAAGAAATTACTTAGGTATAACTTCTCAACCCAAGCTCAAGCCTCAAATCATGTAACATACTATAGAAAATTAAAGCACAAAAAATGTCCTAGGTATAACCTAATCATGGACTTCACCATCTAACACTAGGCTTCAACAACAACACACAACTATCAAGGGACAGTTGAGTGCCAGACTAAGTGTCTAAAAGCACATCGCATGATTTCCAACTTAGGCTACAATACACAACTATCCAGGGATAGTTGAGTGCCAGACTAAGTGTCTAAGACAACGTCGCATGATATCTAATGTAGATTGCAACACACAACTATCAAGGGACAGTTGAGTGCCAGAGTAAGTACTTGAAAACATCTCTAAAGTTAGACTATAACACAACTCTCAAGGGAGAGATGAGTTCTAGAATAAGCATCAATGAAAACATTACTAAGCTTGGACTGTAACACACAACTCTCTTAAGAGAGATGAGTGCCAACCCAAGAGTTCCTACAAACAAACATTTTCATTCAAACTGAGACTGCAACACACAACTCTCTTAAGAGAGATGAGTGCCAGTCTCAGGTAAAAGATAATTATTTATATTATAATTAAAATTGCAACACATGACAAAAATAGACTGGAACACACAACTCTCGCAAGAGAGATGAGTGCCAGCCTGTCTACACACTTAAATACAATACAAAATAATATTAAACAATTTAAAAAGACTACAACACACAACTCTCCTAAGAGAGATGAGTGCCAGTCTTAAACAAAACAAGAGAGAGAGAAACATTGATTAATAACGAAAGACTAGAACAAAAGTAAGGTGTCGTAAGGTACCTATGATGAGAGCTGGTAGGTATGGAAGTAAGCAAGAGGTAGCAGGTAGGCAACCAAGAGGTGGTAGGTAGGCAAGCAGGTGGCTCAAGAATACAGGTGGATGTATTCGTATGAATACCAAAAATAACAATTGTTTCAAATTTATACTATGTTTATTCGTACAAATAACATCGTTTATTTGTATGAATACATTTATTCATATGAATAAATTAGGAAAAATCATTGGATTCGTTTTACTTCAGGAAAATCGTGATTTTTCGAATCAAAAATTTTTTTTTCGAGCGAATTAATGCAACTTAGATGTAGACTTCCTTGTCTAGGAAACCATTGAGCATTCTTGACATTGAGTTGGTACACATTCCATCTGCTGAGTGTCACTAGTGATATCAAGAACTGTATGAAATCCATCTTTGCTATTGCAGCATAAGTCTCATCATAATCCTGACCATATTGTTATGCAAATCCTTTTGCAATGAGTCTGGCTTCGTATCTTTCAATGCTTCCATCTAGATTGTACTTCAATTTGTATGCCCATTTGTTTGCTATGGCCTTCTTTCCTGGTGGAAGGTTACATAACTCCTAAGTATTATTCTTTTACAAAGGTTCAATTTCTTCATTCATAGTAGTTTGCTATTCTGGCTTGTCAATTGTCTTTGAAGTATAGTGGCTCTTCTGTATCCATGATGGTAGTCATAAGAGCATAATTGGTGGTCTTCTTGAGGTGCTTCTCACAATTCTTTCTCTTCTTCATCAACCCTTTCTGTAGATGACTGTGTAATTGGCGCGTCTATCTCTTGTGTATTTGAGGTTTTCTATTATGTTTCCTCATCAAAGATTACATCTTTGGAGATAATGACCTTTTGGTTGATGGGATCATACAACTTGTATGCTTTGCTTTCTTCACTGTAGCAAACCATGATGCATTTACGTGACTTCGCATCCAATTTTTCGTGATGATCGTCATGTATGTGGGCATATGCTATGCAACCAAATATGTGGAGATGCCCAATGTGTGGAGATGCCTAATGTGTGGCTTGTGTCTAGTGATTGGTTCATAAGGTGTCATACCCTAAATCAGTTCGGTCGAAAGCTGATTAAGCAAGTAGTTTATAGTGGCTATTGCTTTCAACCAATACTAATTCAAAAGATGCTTCTCACTGAGCATAGCACTGTCTGCTAAAGTACCATTCTTCCTTTTAGCTCTTGCATTTTGTTGAGGAATATCCACACAAGTGAATTATCTTCAAATGCCATTACTTCTGCAAAAGTTCATGAATACTAAAGACATTTATTCCCCTCCTCTATCAATCTCATGACTTTGATCTTTCTTCCTATCTCGTTTTCTACCATGGCTTTGAATTCTTAAAATCTAGAAAAGACTTCAGATTTCTCTTTCAAAAACTAGACCCAACAATATCTGTTGTAGTTGTCGATGAAAGTCAACTAGTAAAGTGAAGCATTGATGCTGTGAGTATGGGCATTACCCCATACATCTGTATGTATCAAATCAAGAATACCTCTTGCTCAAGAGATGCTTCTACCAAAGTTGGTTTGCTTTTGTTTACCAAAGCAACATGCTTCACAAACTTTCCCAAAAAACTAAAGCTTTGGAATTCCAACTGCCATATTTTGATTTCTGAGCTATATCAAGATTTTAAAATTGACATGTCCATATCTCTTGTGCCATATTGCCGAAAGTGACATCTTTTGTGGTTGAGCTAACATGGCATGCAAATCTAGTACTAAAGCTAGCATTTTGAACAAATGTCCTTCCTTGACTGCTTTTCCTACTAGTTGATACCTCTAGATTTGTCTTTGATCATGGATTCATCTCCATCAAAGATGACTCAGTAGTTGTGTTCCATCATTTGACCAACTGAAAAGAGGTTCTTTCTGAGTTTTGGAA
Source organism: Dipteris shenzhenensis (assembly GCF_047967505.1). Taxonomy (NCBI): domain Eukaryota; kingdom Viridiplantae; phylum Streptophyta; class Polypodiopsida; order Gleicheniales; family Dipteridaceae; genus Dipteris; species Dipteris shenzhenensis. The sequence continues at coordinate 54,329,285 of NC_141614.1, forward strand.
CATATAATACATCTTTTACAATCCTTTTGTACTAGTGAAATTTCTCATAAGGACAATGTCTTTCCCTGATTCGATATATTATCAGCCATGTAGATGACATTTTTCTATCCTTCTAATGGTTTCATATCTCTGAACCATTCCTGATGCATTGTCATATGCGATGATGCACCACTATTGATGTACCAAGGATCATGATCTGCTTGATTGACTGAATTTCCCTTTGAAATTGCAATCTATGTCAAGATACATTGTTTTAGTCTTCTACATATCCTTGCTTGCAAGGAACATATTCTTAGGTTCATTGGCATAATGATTGTGAATGGAATGTCCACTGCGATGATTTCCTCTTCCTCAAAAATTCCCTCGATTGCTGCTGGATTGATCGCCTTGGTTATGCTGCTTATGGTGGCAATCTCTTTCATAGTGTCCAAACTTATGACAATAGTTGCACTAAATTTTTGACACATTGGTGGATGCATTCCCTCATCCTTGGAATCTTCCTCGGTTGGAATGATTTCCTCTTTTTGCTGATGTTGATGTTGTTGAGGATGATGCTGACTTTGATGCTAATTTTATTGTTGATGATGACCACTTCGCTAAAAAGATCTACCTCTTTCTCTGCTTCTATCTAAAGCTGTGAATGCTCGATCATTGGAATGACCTTTGTGTGCGCGAATGGATTGCATTATGAGTTCTTCACTAAGTAAAACAACTTTGGACTAAATTCTCATATCCCTATCCTAGTCCATTTAGGATGATTTGGGATGCGTCAATTTTACGAGCAAAAACCTATGAGCAGGTTTATCCGAGCATGTTTTTCAAGAGATTTTAAAAATTGTATTTCTTTAGGAAACATGGTTTTTACACTTTTATTTTCACTAGAACTGGATCCCTTTATCATAAAAATATATAGACTAGTCACTCATTCATTTTTACACAACATAAATTTTCTTATTTATAGATATCCCTTTGTACCCCTGTTATTACCTTAAAAAAGTGTTGAAAAATAATTCCTTTAAGAAACATCCCTCATAATCACTCTCAATGTAATAATACTATACATATATAATTACTTATTAATACATTTATATCATATGGCAATATCTTTCTAGTGTTTTTATAGCATAAATAACAAGATATTTATGGACATGTTTCTAAAGAAGCTTAAATTACTATAAATAAGTATTAACTTGGGCTTATATAAAACTCATAAAATACATGTAATATTTAATACTATATATGCAATATTTTTCAAAATATAACTCCATAGATGTGCTCAAATGGGGTGTTCCGATCAATTTGAGTGGTTGAATGACTATATTTGGACATTGGATGTGAAAGTTATGTCACTTTTAAAAATGTTGTCCAAGATAGTTTCGCCAGCGAAACTACCTTGGAAGACCTACCTCAAAGGAATTTCGCTGGCGAAACCACCTGGATGGCTTTCTTCAATGAGTTTTCTTTGAAGAAACCCTTTCATGAAGATAGGTTGAGAGAGGTTTTTCAATGTCACTCCCTATTAAGTAAAATCTCTAAGAAGGATCATAAGGGAATTTTCATAGAGAAGTCTACTCTACATGTGGATTTCTTCAAAAGCCATCCCATTATGTTCTCACCATTCCTAAAGATTCGTGTAAAGATTTGTGTATAAAATAGGCATTGATATAATACTTTGCATATTTCTAAGTGAAACTATGTTTTCTTCTGATCTATTTTTGCCATATTTTTGCATAGTTGAAAGCTTTTTTTTTCCTTTGCTCGGACGCTCGGAAGATTTTGCTCGCAAAATGCTCATCCCCGATGATTTGAACCATTTTTGTTGGATTCATGGTCTCTCCTACTTTTGCAGGTTGATTGTTGTAATCCTTGATCCTAAGTACATAAGCATGACTAGTTTTACAACCATTGCGCAAACTCTAATTTATCTGATTTGTCAATTTGAGAATCCTGGAAGTGTTCTTGGACTCATAGAGAGTTGCAGACATATCCCATGCTTCTTTTGATGTCTTGACTATGTTGAGCACCTTCCCCTCAGCCTTCCCCTTAACCTTCCCCTTAGCCTTCGCCTCCCCATGAGAGGACTCCCCTTATTGAGCAAAATGTGTTTGAGAACCTCCTTGATATCAAGAGGATTCTGGATAGGGTTCAACAGACTACAAGAAAGAGCACAATCTTCCCTCTCTCAGTGATAGAGCCCATTGTGGACATGGTACCTGTGCCTGTAAACAAGATAAAGTAGATGCCGAGGAAGCCCCATCCCAAAAAAGGACAAAGCTTAAGACATCTGCGAGAGGGGGATTCAGAGGAGGATCAATGCATACAGGAGGTCGTGGAACCATGTTCGAGTATCTGTACAACCTCCACCAAGAGTTAGGAAGCCATATAGAGCAAAGTTGAGAGTACACGCCCTAAGGCAGATAAGACAGATGTAGAAGACCACCGACAACCTGATCCCGCATGCTCCCTTCCAACGTGTAATACGAGAGATAGGACATGGGTATAAGGATGATGTACAATGTAGCACATGAGGCACTCCATAAGGCTCTTTGTTCGAAGACGCCAACTTGTGTGCCATCCACCCAAAGCACGTCATGGTCATGGACAAGGACATGGCTCTGTTGAAGCGAATACAGATGGACCCAAGCTTGAAGCCCTAGATTCGCTTGGAGCCCACCCTTAGGACTTGGACTACTCCCTACCCTTGAAGGCACAATCTTGTATCTGAGGCCCAAGGGCCGATATTTTTAAATCAAATATATCCACATTCTTTACACTATCACATTATTGTGAATTCTCCATGTTTATGACTGAAGCTCATTTTAATGTAACTTTTGAATTCTACCAAATCTTGAAGGAATTTTGCCATGGCACAGAAGGGAAAAGTGTTCGAGATGTTGTGAGGAGCCTAGAATGCCCCAATGATGAGGGGGGGCAAGGACCATAAGTCTACTTCTAGGTCAGTGGTCTCCGATGTAGATTCTTGCTATATTGGGGGCTCTTGAAGTAAGCTCAGCGGCTTCCATCTCCTCTCTTGCTTCCATCTCCTCTCTTCCATGTACATGTCAGAGTCTAGTCTAGGGACAAGGATATCAGTAGTTCTACTAGAGGGGGTGCTGGACGATGAGGCTTCTTCCTCTAAATTTCCTTCTTGGAGAAGAAAGATGAATGTCATCTCCCATGAAAGGAACTTAATGCCTGTATTTCCCATGATCCCCGCTTCTAGGATGTCTTTTACTTCTACTTTCCTAAACCCTTCCTCTGTAAGATTATCACAAAAGTGGGCCAAGCACTTTACAAACTTGGGTTCCTCTAGGAACAGATACTTGATGTTATCTATGGGAACCCATCTCTTTTAAGACTGGTCAAGTGTATAAGCAAAATTTGTGAAATTCTCTTGCATGTAGAGGATGAAATCTGTGAAGTCATCCTTGGATCGCATATATGTGCCTAGGACATCTAAGGTCCTATCAAACACTAAAAATATCTCTTCCTTGCGACCTGCAAATGTAGTTCATGAGATGAAATCGTGTGACACAACTTTAGTTGAATCCATGACAAATAGCACTTGACTGACAGAGTGAGTAACTTTTGAGGGTGGGAGTTTTTATGGCTCTCTAAACGTGAAAGTGAGAATGTGATGTGAAAATGGCTCTTACCCCTTGATATATATCAAAACCCTAAAAATTCAGACTAATCATAAAATCCCCAAATTTTTTGAAAAACATTTACCATGAATTGAAAGGAGAAAACATGAAAAGAAATAACATTTCAATTTAATTGTCCATCATCTTTTGAAACAATAACTAGGATTTGACAAAAAATTAAATGCTGCACTAGTCAAACACATTGTTAACAATTTTCAAAGTTGCAGGAGGAATGAAATTGGCACTATGCATGCACTTGTCCGCATGGCAGCTGATCTTACCACCATTTAAGGTAAAGTAGAAGGACTCTGACATGTCGTCCTCTATGACCAATAGGTGTTCTTGCACATCCCTTAGAGTCCATTGCGATGTGACATTCACATTCTTGACATCTCCCTCTTGAACATCAATAGACAAATGTACCCCCATAGTGTCTTCATCATTAGAGTTTAGGGAAAGCCATCGGCCATTTGTTTTCTTCTAGGACCTGTACTAAAAAGCTAAATACAAAATTTAGTGTGACAAATGGTATCTAATAACCACATTGTCTTTACATGCATTACATTGAATCACATCAGCCTTTTGGTTGCCTAACCTGGTTCCCCAATTCATCCCAAGTAAATCTTCAACAACATTTTCATCTACACGCTTGCAGGACCACATAGTTTTTGTTCTATGCATATGTATATTCTGAAACAAAGAAGCAAAAATGTGCAGAGGCATAAACCAAGATAACCTTGCCCATTTGGATCCAAATGTAAACTTCATGGCCATGCCCACATCCTTTGCAATTTTGTCCTTATATGATTGCAATGTCCTTGAGTCCACATTGCTGCAATCCTTGTCTTAAAGTTGTGGTGGTGCAATGGTTTTCAGATGGCCATAGCTTGATGATGTTGTTGGAGTGATGTATGTTGCATTATACCAATACACACTCTTCATTCAAATGGAGGCCAACTTCTCACCTGCATGCATTTGCTTACCTAAATCCTCATGAAGCACAGTGAAATTGCCTATGAATGATTCAACTGGTTCCCACTCCTTGAAGTCCAAAAGAAAAACATTTGCCACCATGAATAAGAGCTCTTAAAAACCAAACACAAAATTTCCAAATGGACTAATTACACTTACAAGTGAAAAAGTTACATAGATAAAAAGGCTCACAGTGTGATGGTATCCTAGATTGACTGAATGATGGAGGAAGCCACATATCTTTTCCCATGTAGACATGTTGCACTTTTTCGAGCCATCCTTTCTTCCCAAACTTGAACTTCAAGATGCGCCCCTTCCACTCATGCAAGATATCACCTCTCTTGCTCTTGGGAAGCTTAGTATGTGGACCTTTGGTCGATCCTTTCATCACTATCCATAGTCATTTCAGCTATAGGTGCAAGGGATCCACTCATGCAATGCATTTCTAGTGTTGTGCAAGACACAAGAGGTCACAACATTGCATGGTCTTGTAGCCTTGCTCCTCACCATGCTTGCAAAGGTTGCAACAGCAAGAATGGGACTCCCACATAGGGCAATGCAGCTCCAACAGAGGCACAAAAGAGGGAGAAGGAGAGGGACAGAGTAGTAGCAATAGAGGCATAGGAGAGGGAGAAGGAGAGTGGCAGAGCAGCTCCAACAGAGGCACAAAAGAGGGGGATGGAGAAGGATAGAGTAGCAACAACAGAGGCACAAGAGAGAAAGAGAGGGGAGAGGGAGAGAGGGAGAGGGCGGCGAGGTACATAGCAAATGGAAGAGAGAGAGAGAGAGAGAGGAGCTGCAGCAAGTAGGCCAGAGCAAGAGGGGAAGTATGCAAGGGAGGCAATTCAAAAATGGAGGGAATGGTAGGCTAGACTAGAACAATGGGGGGAAAAGGCCCTAGAAAGAGGGAGGGGAGAAGAAAAATCTGCCACAAGGGGCCTACCATCTCATTGAAGGCAAATTTGGGCTCATGTGGGGGAGGTGCACCTGGTAGGAGGGTCAAACATGGGTTAAGGGGGGGCCGAGGGATGGTTTGGGTGGTCCCTAATGTAAGGGAAGCAAACAAAATAGGGGCTCTCTACATGCCTGCCCACCCTTCACCTCAACATACCATTGCCCCACACCTTCTAGCACTCTCATTGGTAGACCTCAAATCCTTCTCTAATCCCTTGAAATTAGGAAACACTAATTGGAGGCCCTTTTGAGACCCCATTTCTCCCCTTATGAGTTTGAAGCTGATTCATCATTGAGTCTTGGGGTAGTCCATAGCTCCTTTACTTTTCTTTCCACAGTTCCTAGCTGGAAAAGACTGGGGTCAACTTTAGACCAGGACGAGGCCCTGCATCCTGATCCAAAGTCGAACTGAACCAATAGGGGTTTGTGGTTAGAAATTGAAAGGGTAGAATAGACAGTAACTCTAGAGTTACTGTGTGGTTAGAAATTGAAAGGGTAGAATAGATAGTAACTCTAGAGTTAGAGGTGTAATGGACGAGAATTTTTGAGAGAGGTAGGCTCTATCAAGCCTTGCTTCTCTCCTTAACTCCCCTACTTCCTGTTGGACCATGTTAGGTCCTCCTTTTGAAGATAATATTTAAGGTCTCTCCGAGATCAGAGCTCAGATTCTCTTATTATAGTACGTTTACCCAACACACACAGACACACATAGACAGATAGAGAGAGAGAGAGAGAGAGAGAGAGAGTCTTGGTATAAAATGTATATTTCCAAATAAAGGCATTGTTAGGACTTCATTGGTATTTGATTTAAAATTTGGAAGCACACAAATGTTGAGATTTGTAGCCTTTCTGATTGAGAGAGAGAGAGAGAGAGAGAGAGAGAGAGAGAGAGAGAGAGAGAGAGAGAGAGAGAGAGAGAGAGAGAGAGAGAGATGCAATGGTATCCCAAGATGGGGAAATATGGTTATCTATCAAAAGGAGACAAAGAGATCAACCTGAGTCAGTCTCATCATTGATGGCTCCTTTGAGATGGGATTCTTTGTTAAAAGAGGTGAGGTGCTCTTGTTCATGGTCTTGAATCTTTGAAAAGAAGCATTCAAGGTCACTGTCATAGATCCGGGATGCCTGCTAACCATTCAAAAAACAAATGTTTTTACTTTAGTAATATTCGAGTTGAACTAAAAATCATTTCTGGAAATCCAAACAAACCACAAGGTGTGTGCGTGAACAAGTGCCCATTGTGAGTGCTTGACTTTTGTTACATCCCCAAGAACTATTGCTTTCCAATTGAATGGCTCTCCTAGCTACATCGGCACCCTTTTCCAAACTAACTTGGCCAATGGGCATGCCACAAATAAAATCCTCTTGGGTGTAGGCAGCCTCTGCATGGCTACCACATGTTGTTAGGAAGCGTCGAGTATGGGGGGTCCCACACCCCACCTCCTAGTCACAAAAACCTCCCCATGCCAAGAAAGAGTCGGCTAGGATAGGGAGGGTCTCTCAATGCCCTTCTTATATTCCAAGATCTCCAATTTACCATAGTGCTTATGGGATTCACCCACCCAATGCCACATGTCCTATGCAAGTATCAATGGCCCTTTTGTGCCCCTTATTCTTTCATTCTTCCATTAGTCCAAGGTACCATGAGGGGGTTAGGACCACACCAGGGCCCCTATAGGCCCATATTACCAACACCCCCCCATAGGCCTAACATGTGAATATTGAACTACCAGTCCACATTTGTTGAACACCCACTGAACAACTAATCATAGGTGGTCTCCCACTAAGAGCCCACACCACCAATCACAAGCAATCAACTAACGCAGGCCATCATGAGCAGTCCACAAACATCACACATAGGTCATCACTTCCTGCGTGTGCAGTTGCTAGAGAATAGCACTTGTTGTCTTTCTCAAACAGTCACCATCATTGCCACATGTTATCACCCTAGACGTTAGGAAGTGTCGAGTATGAGGGTTCCAAAACCTTGGTCCTAGCCATGCAATCCTCCCCATGCCCAAAAAGAGCCGGCTGGGATTAGGGATGGTCTCTCAAAGCCCTTCTTATATTCTAGGATCTCCAATTTACCATAGTGCTTAATGCCACGTGTCCTATGCGAGTATGAAGGGCCCTTTTGTGCCCCTTATTCTTTCATTCTTCCATTAGTCCAAGGTACCATGAGGGGGTTAGGACCACAACAAGGCCCCTATAGGCCCATATTACCAACATTGGGATCTTGGGCAGCGTTGACATTTGCCCTCACCTTTTCCAATCCTCAGCCCCCTTACATTGCTCCACGCCACCTTATGCATGATGAGCCAGAGCAGGGTTGACATCTCCTCAGGAATAGCTTGGACTAGATATATAGGAATCTCTGCTTCCAACACAGAGTGGTGTCGGAGGTGTTCGAATGAGCATTTAGGATAGGGATCATGTCTCCTATATCATCAAAGGGGGTAGGCATAGGAAACAGGTGGGGGGAGAGGATTCAACTGAACTCTAAGGTGTAGTTAAGAACCGTGCCCCTCTTCCACTGTATGGTTCCTTCCCAAAGTGCTAATCTAGTAATGACAAAAAGAGCATCTTGATTGGGAGTCTAAATTCCCTTGTGATTTTGAGCGTACTTTTCTATTTGAATTGGTCACTGCGCTACAACTGACCCCAAGATTGGAGGCCCTTGTTGAATAGAAAGCAAGCTCTGAGGAAGTTTCCCAGAGAACAATAGGCTGAGTTTTAATTGACTCAAGAACGGTCTAAAGAGATTTCCATAAGGCACGTCCCTTTGTTGAGTAGGGTCTGGGGCAAAAAATGTTAGATATCAATGCTCCACTCTCGTGTAACTATGCAAGAACCAGCTAACTCTACTTGTAATCCCCCATATGAGGAGAAGGTATTTGAGTAGCTCGGTTATCCAATAAGTCCTGGTTTGGATGCCAAATGGGGGCCATGTGTGGCCTGATGGCTGGACAGCTTCAGATAGAGTTGGCACACTGCCAACTAGGCTACATGCAAGTGTGGGAAGGCATCCCATGACTGACTGCACTGAGGGTAGATGGAGCATTTCCCGAGGCAACCCACTCTTGGGTTGCGGGGCCCATTTGGAGCCCCAGATGATCTCGGATGGCTGTGGGCCGAACAGCTACCGTAGATGAATTGCTCTATTTTGCACCATGGTTCTATCGTGTGGTCGGTGACCTATTTTGGGACCAACCCCCAGTCGGCCATTTTAGGCAGACTAGGTCGGTCACCCAATTGGGTCTAACCGACTACGATTGGTGGCTATATAAGAGCAAGCCCGTGAAACCCATAATCATCACTGGCTACAGCAACCTTGATTCCTTAGCATCCAGCCTCCGTCCTCTACTATTATTAGCACGCCATCGAAGCTTCTCACATAGGAGCACACGACTGGGAGGCTGCACCATCTATTGTATCAGTTCTACAGTAATCAAAATTTTGATTCTCCATACTATCTGCTTTTCTCTCTTGCATACGAGATCATGTTATCTGTTGAGCACAGACGTTGTATTGTTTTCTTACATGGTATCAGAGCTTGGACTCTAGCAAGAAGATTTGGTAGTGTGTTTCTGTTTGCGAGCAGATTGTGAGAGATGGCCCAGCCTGCAAGACTACGAATCCCACCGTTCGGCGAAAGAGAAAAGTTGGATGGCACTAACTATCCACTCTAGAAGTTCAATATGAAGACCATCCTAAATGCATACGAGATTTGGGATGTTGCTACTAGGGCGGATGTGAAGCCGGTTGCAAGATTGGATGCACCCAACCAATGCAAGACAATAGATAGTACTAACTGCGGATGAGATTTTCGCATGGAGAAGAAGAAATGTAATTGCACTGTGTTCTATTGTCTGCAGTGTAAGTGACTCTTTCATGGCATTAATTCAACATATCACCACAGCGAAGGAGCCATGGATGGTCTTGAAAAATCAGTACGAGACCACGAATTAGATGCGAATTCAGAATTTAGAGATCGAATCACGAACGAGAAATTGTTTGAGTCTGAAGCGGCAGAGAAGTTCATCACCATGGTGAAGAATCTGTGCGATCAAATGACTACGACTGGCATCACCATCACCAGCGAGAATCTAGCACGAAGGTGCATACAGATTCTCCCACCAAAGTACGACGGTCTTGTTACGACGCTGAATACGTAGAACAGAAATCCACCCCTCAACTTTTAGGATTTCAGCGCAATGCTTTTGGAGGAGGAGATGCGTCAAAAGACGAGGACTAGAGAAGATTCAGCTTTCTATGCTGGATCAAAGAAAGGTAAGGGTAAGGACTCTGGTAACCCATCTTCTTCTGATGATAAAAAGAGAAACAAGAAGATCAAGTGCTTCTATTGCAACAAGGCAGGGCACAAGCAGAATGAGTGTCAGAAGAAGATTGCAAATGAGAAGAACGGAGTAAAGAAAGAGTCCAGCAATAGCGCGCAGGCAGTACCACTAGAGTTGTTCATAGCAATTGAGGAGATTTGCACGGAGGCAGTTCATGTACCTGCGGATGAACCTTGGATTATTGACAGTGGTGCATCGCACCACATGACCAGTCGGAAGGATTGGTATACCTCTCTACATCCAGTAGGGAATGACATCCTGGTAGCAGTCGGCAATGATGCAAAATGTCTAGCAAAAGGAAAAGGTACGATTACTCTCAAGTCAGATGGAGTTGTAAGACAGTTGTCCGATGTTTTTTATGTGCCAGATATCAAGAGGAACTTGTCCATTTCTGCGATCATGGATTGGGACCTCAAAGTTCGATTCGATAAGAATGGTGCACAGATTCTGGATCTTCAAGGAAAGGTCATTGGTAAAGGTACACGGTGCAACAACGTCTAGGAACTCTCAGCTTTCAGTGCTCGAGCCAATGTGAGTAACACTACGTTGTGGCATGAGAGGTTTGGTCATCTAAACCTTAGTTCTTTAAAGGAGATGCATAAAAGTGGAATGATTGTAGACCTACTAGAAATTACAGATCTGCCCGATGTATGTGAAGCTTGCATGATAGGCAAGCAGCATCGGCAGCCCTTTCCTAAAGAGGCCAGCAGGGCAAAAGCACCTCTAGAGCTCATTCACACGAACCTCTCCGAAAAGATGGAGATGGAAGCTTTGGGTGGTTCCTACTACTTCATGATGCTGATCGACAACTACAGTAGAAGGATATGGATATACTTCCTGAAGACTAAAGATGAGGCTTTTAGTAAGTTTGAAGAATGGCATGTAATGGTCAAGAAAGAAACGGGGAGGAAGGTGAAGAAGTTGAGATCAGACACACCGCAGTTTACATTCTGAATCGTAGCTACACGAAGGCTGTGAATGGGATGACTTCACTGCAGGCCCTTTCTAGTAAGAAACCTTCAGCTGCACATTTCAGAGTTTTTGGATGTGAATATTTTGTGCATGTCCCTGATGCTAACAAGACCAAATGGGAACCGAAGAGCCAAAAGTGTATTTTCTTGGGCTACAGTGAAGAGGCAAAGGGTTACCATCTCTATAACCTTGTTACCAAGAAGGTAATAGTAAGTTGCAATGTGGTCCTCAGAACAATCGCATCAATTGGAGGAGGATGCTTCCTTTTGAGATAACCAGGACCAGGATATCCATCCAGTACAACCACCAATAGTAGACCAAACTCCCCCAACGGTGCTTGGGAGGATTGAAGATAAAGAAGAGGAAGAAGAGCCTACGAAACCACAATGGCAATGGCCATTCCCGAAGTGGTTAAAGCAACTTTTGGAAGGCAGAGAACCTCCAGCCATTGAGAAGGAACCATCCAAACACCGCCGGTCCAAGAGATTAGAGGAGCAAAGAAGGGCGTAGGAACACTTGGTCAACTATACTTTGATGACAAATGTGATCTATGCTGATGAACCCAAGTGTCTTGAAGAGGCAGAGGGTGATGATAGGTGGATGGAGGCTATGCAGTTGGAGTATGGCTCCATAATGAAGAACAACACTTGGGACTTTGTGGATCGACCACCAAAACGCAAGGTAATTGGCACCAAGTGGGTGTACAAGACCAGGTACAAGTCTGACGGCACATTGCATAAGTACAAGGCTCGGCTTGTGGCAAAAGGATTCGCACAGGTACATGGTTTTGATTATCAGGATACTTTTGCTCCGACAGCTCGACTAACCACAATTCGCAGTGTTTTGGCTTTAGCAGCCCAGGGAAGTTGGCCCGTGTTTCAGATGGATGTGAAATCCACCTTTCTAAATGGAGATCTCAAGGAGGAGGTATACATAGAACAACCTCCAGGTTTTGTGATCCCCAGTTCAGAAGGTAAAGTTTGTAAACTGAAGAAGGCACTTTATGGGCTGAAAGAGGCCCACGAGCGTGGTACCAGCGGATTGATGCCTACTTTTTGCAAATCGGGTTTAGGAGGAGCCCATTTGATGCAAATTTGTATATCTTCAGAGAAGGAGGCAGGTGTATGATCGTGGTCCTTTATGTGGACGACCTTGTCATAACAGGGAACCATGAAGAGAAGATCTCACAGACAAAGCATTTGCTAGGAAGAGAGTTTGAAATGACAGACCTTGGACTAATGCATTTCTGTTTGGGGATTGAAGTTTGGCAAGAGCCATAACAGATCATCTCACAGCTGAAGTATGCTGGAGAGATACTGAAGGCATTTGGCATGGCTGAGTGCAAGACAGTTGGCACCCCTATGGAGGTTGATGTGAAGCTCTCAAATGAGGATTCATCACCACTGGTGGACAAAGTGAAGTACAAAAGGCTTGTGATTTACTTGTGAAACACGCAGTCGGACATCAGCTTTGCGATTGGTGTACTAAGCAGGTTTTCCAATAAGCCTCGAGAGAACCATTGGAGGGCAGGGATGCAGGTGCTGAAATACATCAAAGGCACACTTGATTATGGCATCACCTATACCAAGGGCAACATCTTGACCGGATTCTATGACTCGGATTGGGCAGGAGACGTGGACAATAGGAGATCAATGACAGGTTACTGTTTCTCACTTGGATCTGTTGAAGCTGTGTCCTGGGTCAGCAAAAAGCAACCCACAGTTGCTCTTTCTTCTACCGAGGCTGAGTACAAATCAGCATGCTTTGCTTCTTGTGAGGCAGTGTGGTTAAGGAGGATCTTAGGGGACATGGGTGCAATGCAGAATAAGCCTATGCAGTTATCATGTGACAATCAGAGTTGCATGGCGATTGCAAAGAACCCTGTGTTCCACGCTAACACAAAACACATTGAGATTCGATATCACTTTGTACGCGAGGTCATCATGGATGGAGAGGTCGACTTAGTGTGTACTGTCCGACTATAGAGAATGCTGCGGACATCTTCACGAAGGCTCTTGGAAGAGACTTTCTGGAGAGGCATCTTCATCGACTTGGCATTGGTGGACCGAAAAAGTAAGTTCACTTGCGGGTGGAAATTGAGGGGGGGTGTTAGATATCAATGCTCCACTCTCATGTAACTATGCGAGAACCAGCTAACTGTACTTGTAAGCCCCCCAAATGAGGAGAAGGCATTTGAGTAGCTCAGTTATTCGGTAGGTCCTGGTTTGGACACCAAATGGGGGCCATGTGTGGCCTGATGGCTAGATGGCTTTAGATAGAGTTGGCACACTACCAACTAGGCTACATGCAAGTGTGGGAAGGCATCCCATGACTGACTGCACTGAGGGTAGACGGAGCATTTCTCGGGGTAGCCCCACTCTCGGGTTGCGGGGCCCATTTGGAGCCCCAGATGATCCTGGATGGCTATGGGTTGAACAGAAACCGTAGGTGAATTGCTCTATTCTGCGCCACGGTTCTATTGTGTGGTCGGTGGCCTATTTTGGGACCGACCCCCAATTGGCCGTTTTGGGCAGACTGGGTCGGTCACCCAATTAGGTCTAACCGACTACGACTGGTGGCTATATAAGAGCAAGCCCATGAAACCCATAATCATCATTGGCTACAACAACCCTGATTCCTTAGCATCTAGCCTCCGTCCTCTACTGTTTCCAGCATGCCATCGAAGCTTCTCACACAGGAGCACACGGCTGGGAGGCAATGCCATCTATTGTATCAGTTCTACAGTAATTTTTTATTATCCATACTACCTTCTTTTCTCTCTTGCATACGAGATCCTGTTATCTGTTGAGCACAGACGTATTGTTTTCTTACAAAAAATAGCAAAAAGAATTGGGTATCTTTTCCACCCCTTGGCTTTGACATTTCTGATGTGTTTGAAATTCCTTTCTAGAAGTGTTGCCCAATCAAGATCATGGCTTAGTACTTTGGTAATCCATGTTGTAGCCAGTTTTGTTGTTGCCTATTTGATGTCCACTACTACCAGTCCTCCTTCACTCTTGGGTTTGGTATAGAAACTCCATCTAACTTTGGCAATCCTATTCGTTCTTCCCCAAAGGAAAGATCTACATTGGGAGATCAGTTCATCCAACCCTGCCTGACTTGGGTGCCAATAAGATAAGTACAAGATAGTAATAGGGTATAGGAAATGATTAAGAACCATTCGCCTTCCCGACAAGTTGGCTTGAAATCCTCTCCACTTTTCCAGCTTGGTGTTGAATCTGTTTAGCACCCAGCCCCACCATTCCCTCATGGATAATCTGAAACCCATAGGTATGTGGAGCAATCTAAAAACCATACCTTTCAGAATCACCTGATAGCCTAGGCGCTCTAGTTTATCTTGTGGCCTTCCACTAAGAGTGCAATATCTCATTTTGCTGTGGTTAATGAGAGAACTTGAAGCTGTACAGTAAGTTTCCAGACATTCCATTACCTCTCGCACATCTCGAGTGGTGTTCCTAGGCATGATATTAGTATCATCTCGAATTGTTGCATAACCAGTTGCTTACCAGAAGGCAGTTCAATTCCTTCGACCATGCCATCAAAAGTTTTGTCAATGAGCAACCAGCCCAAAACATTAGCACATCTATGGCATAGAGGAGAGGGGCAATGGGGCCGCCTTGTCTAATGGATCTTCTCAACAAGAAAGGTGAAGACATCCCACCATTGATGCACACCTTGGCTGAGGCATTTGAGAGCAAAAGTTTGACCAAAGAGATTAAATTTGGACCAAGACCCATAGCTCTCATGGATTGAGTTATGAATTCCCAATCAAGCCTATCATATGCTTTATCAAAATCTTCTTTGATAAAGTAGATATCTTGATCCAACTCCTTAGCATCTTCATAGCCTTCCCAGAGGTCTACAATAGCCTCCATGAGGTGCCTCCCTTTTATAAAACCCTTCTATTCCTACAAAATACATCTATCCATCTTGTGTTGAATCCCTAGGGCCAAAGCTTTGGCAAAGATTTTGTAGCTATAGTTAAGCATAGTTAGAGGTCACCAATTTTTAATCAAGTCCTTCCTTCCTTCTTTGGTAATCATCTTGATTATACCACTATTAAAGTGTTTAGGAAGAGACGAGGTAGAAACACTTTCTTGCCAAACCTCTAGGAGTCCAGGGCCTACACACTCCCAAAAAGATATGTAAAACTCAATAGGAAGACTGTCCTCTTTAGGGGTCACCTCTTCCTTGAGTTCCTTCATAGAAAGAGGGCCCTCCAAAATCTGAATATCTAGAGTCGTGACTACTCCTTGTCTTGCAAATTGGCATCTGTTCCTTGCTCGTACCACTTCTTCATCTGACTACATAGTATTTGACAGCAGGTTCTTAAAATGATCACAAATAAAGTCATTGTTTTTCAGTGTCTGACTATGCACATCTATTTTCACTTACTTCAAGAAAAGTGATTTCCTCAACAACTCTTTTCTTGTGAATGATCTTGAACATTTCCTTGGTGGGTCTATACAGTTTGCCTGCCCACCATCTTCTGGTGTACAATATAGCTTAATAATATTTTGTGAGCTCTAGTCTGGACGAGCTCTCTTGATAAGGCAAAGGTCAATCTGTGCTTGAATGTCCCTACTGCGCACATGAGTCTCCAAACATCGAGTCTCTTTTTGACATCATCTAGCCTCTTGTGGTGGACATTATCTCTGTGTTTTCTAGCATGCTTTAATATTTCCTATGTTTCAAGAACATTCCATAGCCAAAAGTTTGAAGCTGATTCATTAGTGAGTTTGGGGGCAATCCACAGCTCCTTCACATTGCTTTGCACAATTCCTAGCTTGAAAAGATTGGGGTCAGCCTTGAACCAGGATGAGGCCCTTCTTCCTTATCCAAAGTCACATTGAGCCAATAGCGGTTTATGGTCAAAATTTGAAAGAGTAGAATAGACAGTAACTCTGGGGTTAGAGGTGGACTTGACAAGATTCTGAGAGAGGTAGGCTCTATCAAGCCTTGCTTCTCTCCTTAACTCCCATATCTGCCTGTTGGACCATGTTAGGTCCCTTGCACAATTCATGTCAACCAATTGAAGAGAATCTTTCAAGTCACTCTGGAATTGGAGCTAAGATTCTCTTATTGTAGTACCTTTACCCAACCATCTATCTGTGTTTCTTTCCACTAGGTTAAAATCACCTATCATAACAACCTCATCACATAGACTAGATAGAGATTGCCAAGTAGTACTTCTCTCATGACAACTTGTGGGGGCATAAACTGACACTAATGAGAACTTTATTCCTTTGAAAAGGCATTTCCACAAGATCCACCTGTTGCCTGTGTCAACCACAACATCAAGAATGCTCTGGGAGTAGTGGGACAAAATTCCAATGGCGCTCCCTCCTCTACCATCTTTGTGGGAGGTGGTATACCATTCTTATAGTTTTAATCTCCTTTAGAGCTAGAAATGTAGGAGAAAGAGAGTTTTCTCTCAACCAAGTGGCCAAGATACCTACCCTGTTGGGGTCAGTGAGACCACATATGTTTAGGGACATGAACAAAATGGGTTTACTTACCATGATTTTTTTATCCCTTTTTGGCCCTGGGGTTTGGGCTACTTGCATGTGTAGAAGGACCTTTAGCTATCGATAGCCTCCTCTTACTATGTGCCATGACAATAGGTTTTCCTTTGACCACTATATCTTTATACACTTGAGGAGGAAGAGGAAGATCTTCCTTAGAGTCATCAAAGTTCTTAGTCAACATATCATCACTCTTGTTGACTTCATCCTTGAAATCCTTGGCCCATTCCTCTCCCGATTCAAGCTTGGGAATGAGTTGGAGGTTGGGTTCAAGAATCATCAGCTCTGATGATGCCTCAAAGTGTTTTTCATTGGGATGTCAGGAGTAAGATTGCATTCGGGCTGAGGAATGCTATCATTTTTCAGTTTAGAAGGGTTGCTTGGATGCAGAGGAGCTTCTAGTTGTTTGGGAATCCACTTTTCCTAAGAGAAGGACTTTCATCGAAGGAAGCAAACATTGGTGACTATGTTACCTCTCCTACTCTAGTTGCTTGGAAACTAGTTCTCAAGGAAAGCAACTGGGGATGCGGACCATGCAAGTATCCAAGGAGTGCATGTAACTCAAGCCATTCGATAGATTCTTCAAGAAGGCCTTCATCAACCTGTGCAAAAATAGCTTTACCTAGTTTAGTAGTCTCCCTCTCTCCTAGAAGGCCTGAGCTCTCGCCTCTTGAAATTCTTGTGGAGCTTCAGGTGTTCAAACTCTAGTCGTTGTGCTATCAAAGGTGCAGGCATAAGAGTTTTTCCTATGAGATTTCTTGGAGGACGATGCACCATTTTCTTGGTTCTCGACTTCGTAGATTTGGTCTCGGTCACGTGCTTTGCTTCTTGTACTCCCTCTTGTCTAGGAGCTGCTACAAGGTTTTTTCATTCTCCAAAAGGAGATGAGAAGAAGCCCCCTCTACTTTGTTGAAGAGCCCTCGCGTATGAGGAGCTCAATGATGTAGCTTGTCTAGAGTGGCCATATCAGTTGGTGTTTCAGAGTGAAAAGCACCATGACCTCCTAACTTGCCCAACCTGCTTCCTCCCCAGCCAAAGATGGTAAAGGCACTACCTTGTTTAGCGGTTCTTCCTTGGGAATCAGAAGGAACTCACTAGATTTCTCTACTTCTGCCTTCTCCAAAATTCTGCTGAGGTGGAGCGGGAAAGTTGTTGACTAGTGGAGGGGAGGAAGCAAGATCAGTGAAGTCAGGGCCTATGTATTCCTTTCCAAAAGAAGGTCAAAGAGGTGAGGGCATTGTCACATCATGCATGAGGAAGAGGGATTATCCATGCCATGAAGTGAGCTTTGAGTGGGACAAAAAGGTCGGGGGAAGGGATCCATACTCGAGTTTGAGAGGAAGGAGAGGGAGGCTAGATTGAAGGGACACAGGTCACCATCGCCATCTCCATCATAGTCCTCCATCATCCCCCGCCACAACCTTGGTGGTTGTTATTTCAACTTAAAGGAAGCCAAGACCTATAGACTCAGCGGAGTGGGTCTCTAGCCCACTCTAGCCCATCATAGACGAGTCATGCTACTCATCTTTACAATGAAGCATGATATTTTCCACTACATGTTTGAAGTTTTGATTGTAGAGGTAACAAAAATAAGCCAAGGAATTAAAAAGGAAGAAGAGAAACACATTGCCTACAAGCATGTGGCAACATATTAGAATGTTTGCAATATTAATCTTAAGACTAAAATTTTTGAATTGCTAATTGAATACATACATAAGAAGTTGGGTATAGAGTTTTAAAAATTAGTATCTTCAAATATATTTTTCTCCCAGCTAGCTCTCCTTATGGTAAATAGTGAAATTTTTAAAATAATGTGACAAGGGACGTGGAATGCTAGCGTTTGTGAGCTTGTATGTGTCCTATTGTGTAAAATCAAGAAAAAAATAAATAAATATTTTTCCCAACTCTCCTTTTAGCACCCAACCAAGATTGTTTAAGAGACTAAAATAATGTGTGATGACATATACAATGTTTACATTACTTTTCTCATAGCCCACCTATATAGTTTGTATGTCTTTACTTTGATAATTAAGTAAAATGCATTTAAATAGGCGGGTTAAAGATACTTGCTTAGCGCATAAATTTTATTAGTTTAGCAAAGAGTAGAAAAATTTTTACGAATGTTACGTTATCACGAGCAAATGGTTTCAAACTAGGTTTGTGGTAGGCAGCCTTTCCATCGTTGAGCACGTAACTATGAACTTGAAATTGAAGCCCAATCCTAGCATTTTGTCAAATTTTCAAATGAAAGAATCTAATGAGTAAAAATGTGGACATGAGACATGACACATGGTCCGTTAGGACCCAATCCTCCCTTCAAATGTCAGCAGTAATTTATTATTGATTTTGTGATGTCCATATTTTGGAAGATGAAGTCCAACAAATACATATAATGGATTTTTCTTGCAGTCTATACAATATTGTCACATGGACTATAATCATATGAATAAAGATGTTGATATCTTTTGATCTTGCATCAAGCTTGGATTTCCTTGCTCCGTCGCATCGATAACATGCATCAAAAGAGAGAAATGTTGTAAGAATTTAGGTTGACAATAAGAAATTTTGAATGGATGAGGAATTGAAAATATTTGTATGATAATACATAATATATAATTATTATAACCACACATAGTGTGGGCGGGGAGGTGGCACACTTTCTTCCCCAAAAAGTTATAATCCGAGGGAATGGGCCCTTCGCTAGGTGCCAAGATAAGGAATATAAATGCCAAGAATATTAGCGTTGATGATAAGTCTTACAAATGGGTAAGATGGTGACATCTTACCTGAATGTCAGTACACAAGAAGGGCTACATATTGATCCAAAGTTGTGCATGCCAGAAGTTTCCTGTGCAAAGTTCTCCATGGCAACACCTAAAGTTCAAAAAGCTACGTGACCCCTCCTCACTTACAAAGAGCATCTTTAAACACATAAATTGTGAAGAAGACATCCTACAATCATACAATCTACTAGGGAAAAGAAGGGAATCCAACAAAAGGATTTGTAAGGATTGGTTGTAGAAGGGCCGAGAAGCCTATGTAAGATTTATCCATGGGGAAATCAACATCGGTATATAATTTGTTGGCCAAGGTCAACAAGGTTTGCTAGGTTGAAGTCACATCAGAGGTGCATGTTCAAAAGATGTTCAAGATAAGCATGTTAGATGAAGCTCAAGTTGATGGTAGCAGAAGAGCTAAAGTGATCACCATCTTCAATTTTGTAGCTTGAAAACAAATTTGTCATAAAATTATTCTGGCCTATACATAAAAAGTGTCAATGGAGCACCATTGTCAAAGGAGCATAGTTATAAAGACAAATGTAGGTGTAGAACATTGTGAGATTTTTCTATCGTCAACTAACCACATAGCGAGTGACATCAAGTATTCAAAAAAAAACTCGACCATGCTACATCAAAATTCAGCAACAATCACCTTTCGCTGCTGATAGATCACAAGGCATCTGCAGAGCAAGGGCATTTGCAAGGGTGGAGTTGACTAGAGCCGCCACTGTGGAATTCAGGCCCTTTAAGAAAGGTTTGATGATAGTAGCAAACACAAAGTTTTGGAAGTGATCACTGAGTGTCGTCCACTGCATCTCCGGAGAAGCATCGTGTCTTGAATGATGATCTGCATTGGAATTTCATAACCAAAGGAAGATCAGGCTGACAATAGTAAAGGGAGCATAGTACAACCTAAGGTATCTGAGAGGTAAGATGAAAGCCAGAAAGTAGACATTGTGAAAAAGAAACAAAGAGGCTCAGTAGAGGATTGGTATGCTTAAGGAATCAAAAAAGGAGGTTACAGGGGAACAAGAAGAATTGTTTCACACCTGCTCAAGGCAAAGATTAACATCACATTAGACCAGCTTCTTAATTTGGTACCAGAATTCAAAATGCAATTGTTGGCTAAGTTGTCAGCTGACATGGGGAGCCTAACGGATAAGGCAAAAAAGGAAGACAGAGAGTCTTTTGAAGTTGACCTAGCTATGAATGCAGCACAGATAGAGGATGTGGATTATACTATACCACTTATTTAGGTGGAATATAAGTCACAGATGATACCAAAAGTCCTACTAGATAGTGGGTCGCGGGTGTGAACATCTTGTCTGAAGACCTTTACAGGAAATTTAGCCTCAATGAATTAGAACTAGCCCCTTTTCAGGTGAAGATGGTGGACCAAAGAAGGGTCCAGCCTCTGGGAATTCTGTGGAATCAATAGATTGGAGTTTGTAGATTGACGTTTATGGTCAGTTTTGTGGTCCTAAGATTGGAGGGAGATGAGCAGTTTTATTCGATGCTACTTGGCAGGCTGTGGTTTCAGGTAGCCAAGATCAAGCAGGATTGGGAGGCTGATAGGGTGACTATCAGAAAAGGAAAGAAGAAATTTAAGATGGCAATGGTTCCAACAAGAAATGTATCGAAAAGGGTTCAGCCCTTGGTACCTGAAGGCATTAACATGGTATGGTGGCTGAAGTGGAGGATGATGAGGAGGAATGGTTTCTGAAAAGAAATCCATCTCTTGTGCCAATTTTTGAAGTGGATGTGCTGAGTATTCTTGATCAGTATAAGAGTCTTTCAAGGTGCAGTTTTCCAGCAATGGAGATGTCCGCAGTTTCGATTTCAGTCTCAATCCGAAGGAAGCCCAAGAAGAAGGCAAAGAAAAGAAGTCAGATGGAGTTTATGCATACCATTCGGAGGATCACTTAAGGAAGTGTGCTAGAGTCCACAAGGATGATTTAACTAAGATGAACCTTGGAACAGAACAAGATCCAAGTTGGTATATGTTAGTGCTTTGTTAGAAGCAACTTTTTTTGAAGCTTTGCATAAATTATTATTGGGATTCAAGGATGTGTTCGCTTAGCATTACACGGATATGAAAGGAATTGATCCATCTTTTTGCCAACATAGAATTAACTTGAAGTAAGATGCTATCCTAGTGGTTCAACAAAGATATAGAATGAATCCAAACTATGCTTAGAGGGTGAAGGAGAAAATTGATAAGCTACTCAAGGTGGGGTTCATTTATCCACATGATAAGGTAACTTGGCTTACCTTGAAACAATTATCATGCTTTGTTGGGCAAATCAAGTGGCATAGTAGACTTTTCCAGTATCTATCTCATGTTTGTGTACCTTTGACAAAGCTTACCAAGAAGGGGGAATTGTTTACATGGGAAGAACCACAATAGAAGGCTTTCATTTTGTTAAAGAAAATGTTAGTTGTAGTACCCATCCTTAAACCACCTAATTGGAAGTTGCCATTTTATATTTTTGTGGATGCTTCAGATGTGGCTATTGGAGCAGTGTTGATGCAACAATTTGTTAAAGGTTGGTTTCAACCCATATACTATGCAAGCAGGAGAATGACAAAAGTAGAACAAAATTATAGTGTCTCAGAGGGAAGCATTGGGGATGGTGTATGCTCTCCAAAAATTTTGACATTATTTGTTGGGAAATAAAGTGGTACTACATGTGGATCATCAGGCACTTATTTATTTGGTGTATAGACCACAATTGTCTGACCGACTAGCTAAGGGGATACTATTACTTCAAGAATATGATTATGATATTGTGCATACGCCAGGAAAACATGTTGTTGTAGATTATTTAAGCAGATTGTTGAGTGGTGAAGAACCTGTGGGGGTACAAGATGATCTACTTGATGCTCATTTATTTTTTGTCAGTACGGAGGAAGGGCACGATTGGTACGATCAAATGTTATTTTTTTTTAATAGATGGGGTCGTATCTCAGTCATTATCTTGAGATATCCCGAGATCAAAGGAAGAAATTTGTACTATAGAGTAAACCATTTTTGGCATAGCTGGAGTGTTATACAAGAGAGGCATTGATCAAGTGATTCGGAGGTGTGTTCCAGATCATGAGAGAAAAGCTGTGTTGATGGAAGCACATGCTGGAAGTTTGGGAGGACACTATTCAGGGGACATCACTGGAAAAAAGATACTTCAGGCCGGTTTGGCCCACAGTCTTGAAGGATGCTCATGAATTTTCCAAGACTTGTTTACCTTGTTAGTGAGATGGAAGACCAACTGATGCATACAGAATGCCACACCAACCTGTGCTACCTCTAGGTCCTTTCCAAAAATTGGGGCTTGATTTTATGGGTTCTATCAAACCACCTGCCAAGTATACTAGGAACAAGTATATCCTGGTGGCTACAGATTACTATACAAAGTGGGTGGAAGCAATTGCATTGAGGGATGATACAACTACAAGCACAACTAAGTTTCTATATTATAATATCATGACTAGATTTGGGTGTCCAATTGAGATAGTTTCAGATCAAGGAGTTCATTTTTTGAACAAAGTAATGAAAAAGCTAACAAGTTTATATATGATTGTGCATAAGAAGTCCACTACTTATTATCCACAAGCTAATGGTCAGGCTGAAAATTCAAATAAGACATTTAAGAAAATCCTCAGGAGAACAATTTCAAAGAATAGAACTGATTAGGACTAGAAGTTACACTCGACATTATGGGCATTTCAGACAGCATACAAAGTGACTACTGGAATGACACCATTTCGTATGGTATATGGGTGTGAAGTTGTGGTTCCAATGGAGTTCATTGTACCAAGTCTTTGAATAGCGGCTGAATGCAGATTGTCTCTAGAAGAGTCAGTTCATCATAGGATCCACCAGTTTCTAAAGTTGGAAGAAGATCGGGTTGTTAGCTCATACATTTGAGATGTGATCCAAAAGCGGACACAAGCATGGGTCAATAGGAATATCAAATTTAACGTGTTCTGGAAGGGGGATCTAGTATTGATGTGTTTAATTCTAAACTGGGCCCTCGTCTTGGTAAACTAAAGTTGAGATATAATGGTCCCTACAAGATTGTTAAGGTACCTCATACGATAAAGTTATGTTAATTTTTGGGTGAATTTATCAAATTTCGAGATTGAAAGATTAGCCACAGTAGTTTGGAGAAGCTCCTAAATTTGTCCTTAGGAAAATATTCGCCCTTAAAAATTTATCTTGGGGAGGGTAGGGAAGAAAGGAAATTAATGGAATGGAGGAGAAGAAAGAGGGGAGGGGGGGGGGGAGGGGGGAAAGGCAGGGGGAAAGGGGGGGGAGGGGAGGGGAGGGGAAAGGGGGGGGGAAAGGGGAGAGGGGAAGGAATGGGGGGAAAGGGGGAAGGGGGGAAGGGAAGGGGGGGGGCGGAAGGGGGGGGGGAGGGGGGGGGGGGGAGAGGGGAGAGGGGAAGGGGGGAAGGGGGGGGGAGGGGGGGGGGAAGGGGGGGAGGGAAAGGATGGAAAGGGGGGGGGAGGGGAAGGGGGGATTGGGCAATGGGGAAAAGGGGGGAATGAGAGAGGGAAGTTTGAATTTTAGAGCGGGAATTTTGAATTCCTTGAGGGAAATATATTGGCTCTCACCTCTCCCTCTCCCTTTTCAATCACACCCTCCCTCTCATCGTGTTCCCCTTCCTTCCTCTCTCCCTCTCCTCTCCATCTCCCTCTCCCTTGCATTGCATTGTGCTCCCTCTCCCTCTCCCTCTCTCTCGTGTTGTGCACCCCTTCTCCTTCCCCTTCCCTTCCCCCTCTCCCTCTCCCTCTCCTTTCTCATCCCTTCTATCCCTCCGTCTTTCTCCCCCCTTCTCTCCCTCCCTCCCTCTCTCTCTCCTCTTTCTTGTCTCCTCTCTCTCTCTCCTCTTTCTTGTCTCCTCTCTCCCTCCCTTTCTTCTATAGTGTGCAGTGGCGACACACACACACACACACCGAGAGAGAGAAAGAGTCATGCTATCGCGGCAGCGTGGCAATGGCAAGAGAGAGTCACATTGCTCTAAAAGGTGTATATTAACACCATTATTAAGTCTTGGATATTTTAGAAGACTCAAATGGTAAATTAATCTCATACATGGAACTTAACTATATAAATATAAATATACAAGTCTTATGGGCATGCCCATGCCACGGGGATAGTGCAGTGCACTGGTCCCACCATATGTATCAATGGCCTTTGATTGATGAACCAAGGACATGCACGTTCCATGCATGCATGTGCAGCATTGTGTGTGACTCCATATCTACCAGATTTTAGAGTTTTTAAACTCTCAAAAGGTGTTTGTCAATACCGTTATGATATCTTGAAGATTTTAGAGGACTCTTATGGTAAATTAATGTCATGCATGGGCCGTACATACATACATACATACATGCATGCATGTATGTATGTATGCATGCATCCATACATACATACATACATACATGCATGCATGCATGCATACATATAATTTTTTCATACATTTAAATTGCTTTTATTAATTTAAGAGTAATTAAACTATTATTTTTTATTAAATTATTAATTTAAATTGTTATTAAGTGCAACATTATAGAGAGATATTCTAAAATTTATTACGTGGAAATGACACTGCCAAAAAGTAAACTTTTGATTCTCGAACAACATTTTCATAAAGTAAACTTTTCATTTGGGAAGGAGTTTTAGGAATAGTCCAAATGTAGACATATGAGTCCAAAATTAATGAAAACAGGCATATTGGAGAGGTATCTCGGGCCATGCTAAATGAAAAAGACCTACCATATTATTATTGGGTTGAAGCAGTTGCTACAGCAGTTTACATAATGAACAGGACTCCCACTATAGCAATACATGGCATGACGCCAGAGGAGATGTATACTGGTAGGAAACTAGATATTTCTCATTTGAAAATTTTTGGTTGCATTGCCTATGTTCATGTGCTAGATGAGTTGAGGTCCAAGTTGGATCCAAAAGCTGAGAAGTGCATCTTTATTGGTTATTCTCTGTAGCAGAAAGGAAAAGAGAAGATAGATCAGCCCATGTTTAATGTGAATGCAGGTCACTCTTATGTGGATGGTGAATCCAGTGGCTCAGAACAGAGCATTGATGATGAGTTGGGTATTCCTTCTGTTGTTACACCTGGAGTAAGGAAGACAAGGGATGTTTTGAGAGCACCTGGAAGTGAGCCTATTTTGCGTAGGTCTACCAGAGCTAGGTATCCTATGGATAGGCTGAAATATGATGGATTTACAGCCATTCACTATGCCTATATGGTCAAGGTGATACAGGAACCAAAACCCAGGTCTTTTGAGCAAGCCATGGGAAAAGAAAAATGGGAGAAAGCCATGGATGAAGAAATGGATGCCTTGGAAGCAAATGCTACATGGGAATTTGTGCCTTTGCCTAAATACAAGAATGCAATTGGCTGTAAGTGGGTTTATAAGGTGAAGCACAATGCAGATGGTTCTGTGAACAAATACAAGGCAAGATTAGTTGTCAAGGGGTGTGCACAGACATATGGCATTGATTGTGAAGAAACATTCAATCCGGTTGCAAGGATGGCAACTGTAAGAGCAGTCATTGCTATGGCTGCATCAAAGGGATGGTCTTTACATCAGATGGATGTAAAGAATGCCTTCTTGCATGGTGATTTGCAAGAAGAGGTCTTTATGGAGCAGCCACCAGGTTATGTTCATGCTGTTCATCCTAAGTTTGTTTGCAGGTTGAAGAAAGCCTTGTATGGCTTGAAGCAAGCACCTAGAGCATGGTCTGACAAGATAGGACAGTATCTTGTCACTATTGGCTTTCAGATTTCCAAGGCAGATTTCTCACTTTATGTGAGAAAAACAGAGAAAGATATTATGCTGCTTATCATTTATGTTGATGATTTGATCATCACAAGTGATAGTGATGAAGATATCCTTCATGTGAAAATGCTATTGAAGTAGAAGTTTGAGATGAAGGATTTGGGAGAGCTATGTTATTTCTTGGGCATTGAGGTGATTAGATCACCAAGTGGGATACGGCTCTTGCAGAGGCAGTATGGATTGGACATGCTGTCCAAATATGGGATGATAGTTTGTAAGCCTATTTCAGTTCCTTTGGAGCAGAATGTGAAGCTGAGTGCAGATGCAGGTGAGCTTCTGGAAGACCCTACTATGTACAGACGCATAGTAGGAAGTTTGATTTATATGACTATTACCAGGCCAGATTTGAGCTATGCTGTTGAATTGCTAAGTCAGTTTATGCAGGATCTAAGGAAACCGCATTTGGATGCTGCTAGACGCATACTCAGGTATGTGAAGTCCACATTGCAGTATGGACTATTTTATGAGACTGGGGTTCAAATACAGTTGCATGGATACACTGATGCTGATTGGGCTGTAGTATTTCTGATAGACGATCTACCAGTGGATATGTGTTCTCTTTTGGGAGTGCTGCAGTAACTTGGAGCAGCAAGAAAGAGCCTATAGCTGCCTTGTCGAGCACAGTGGCTGAGTACAGGGGTGCAGCAATGGTTGCATGTGAGGTAGCTCGGTTGCATAAGCTACTTTATGATATGCATCAGTGGGCTAGTTGTCATTTATTGTGACAACATGAGAAGTATACACTTGGCAAATAACCCAGTCTATCATGCTAGAACAAACCACATTGAGATGCATTATCACTATGTGCGGGAGAAGGTTTTACTAGGTCTTATTGATCTAGTTTATGTCAGCACAGAGGATCAGGTAGCTGACATATTCACGAAGGCATTAGGTGCAGAGAAGCTACGCAAGTTCAGAGACCTGCTTGGTGTGCAGGAATTGGGATTGAGCTTGAGGGGGAGTGTTGAGATATCGAGCTCCACTCGTGATATGCCAGGGTGACTGTTGTGTATTTATGTCACTGACTTGTTAGCTGCAGATGCGGTTGGTACACTGCCCATGAATAATAGCTGGATGACAGCTATCCTTATGTACTCTAGTTTGTGGCTCAGTTAGTATGCCACCTTAGTTAGCTGAGTTTGGTTTGAGACCCACATATAGGGTTCTTCTATTTCTTTGTACTAGAGTTCTTTTGGCTTACACAACTAAGAAGAGGAAAACTGTTTTCAGCCTCCACCTTTGTGTGTATTCCCCCATTGTGTATATGAGAAAGCCACAAGTGAGACTCCTTCCCTCTCTCCCACTATCTTCACAAGCAAGACTGGAGGCATTGCAAAATTTGGAGCAGCAGCTAAAAGACATTTTAGAAGAGACAGAGTTGGATGGGGTATTTGTAGCAGCGGATGCTATGGACAACCTAAAAAATGAGCTGGTAGTTATATCTCAGGGCATGTGGGATAATTTAAAAGAGAGGCTTTTGGCTCAAAGGCCTTATGAAGCTTTTACTTCTGAGGGATATATAGCAAATATCTTGAAGGATAAGGTTTAGGAATAGGAGAAGCAGATTTAAGAATTACAGCAACAATTGTTACAGTTCTGGCAACAGTCCCAGGCAACCTCATCAACACTTTAGGATACTAATTCTATCAAAATTTTTTCTAAGCTTTTGTTTGTGCAAGTACCTGAAGATATAGCACCAGGGCCAAGTAATCAAAGAAGTGGTCGGGTCGAGTTGAAGAAAGACTTTCAAGAGGAGTCGATACAACCAGAAGAAATACTTCAAGCTTTTAAAGTGGTTAATGATTTGACTGGTGGAAACTTGGATACATTGATGTTCAATCACCATTTGGAGGATATATTCAATTTAGTGCAAAAGAAAGATGAGGATATGACCACTATTGATCCAAAGAGATAGATACAGGATGAATAGGAATAGTTTGATGATCAATATGAAGAGTAGTTTATGGGAGTTCAGTGTGAAGATTATGATGTGGATCATGAATTAAGTCCAACTAGTTCAATCTCAGTAGACCTTTGTATTGGATCCACTACAGTGGATAAATGAGTGGGTTCGAGTCTCAGTAATTTTGTGGCACAAAACTGATTGTTCCACTGAGTGTGCCAGTGTCGGCGAGTGTAGCCCAAACACATTTAAGAACTATTTATCTTTAACAATGATATAAAATGTATGGAAAAACCTTAATCGGAGTTAGTTGTGAAACCGCTGATGAGGCACGTCTGCAAGTTAGCAAGCAACTACTATATGTAGTGAGTTAGTCGTTTGACTCAGGGATCTGTCACATAGTATTCCGAATGCGGATATGATGTTGTTGATCGGACTTTGTTTTGCCTAGTTATATGCCTACTTTATATGTTGTTATTACAAAATTATTTGCAATACAAGAAATATGTAGTTGTTCACTTCAATCGATCATCTCTATTGCACTCAATCTTGAGTTGCTGTGTTCTCTTTCGGAAGTTTTGAATGCATCCATGAAGATACCATACGTTTACTAATAGGTAGATTTTGCAATCTAATCTCTACATGTTATAGGACTATTTAAAATAGTTTTGGGAAAATTTTATAGATTTCTATAGAAAAGGGGTACATTTTATTAATGAAATTTTTTATAGATAAGGGATTTTAAATATAGGCCTTGAATGCACGTGATATAGAGGGTTTATACATAGTGACCCGCTCAAGATTTAGAGCCATTGGAGGCTTGCGTGTGGCAAAAGAAAACTACATGTACCGTTCAAGGCTTTTCCTTTGATTTCATTGAGGTGGAGGCATGGATTAGTTAGGTGTATGCTAGGTTGGACATAATGGGTCCATAGTATAGATATGCATGGTAAATTTACATGGGATATGGCCTCATGAGTGATACTCAGTGTTCATCTTAGGATTCATTGTTAAAATCCCCTTCAACTCCAATCATATGAGCATCGAGAGCCATTGGAGGCTTGGTTGTGGTAGATGCTTGATGTAAATTAATGACTTTCAAGGCTATACTCCTTGAGTTTCCTAAAGTGGAGACATGGGTTGGTTAGATGGGTTTATAGTAGAGGATATCATGGTTTCCATAGTACTAAATGCATAATAACTGTGCATTGTATATGGCCCAATGAATGGTACTTAATATATAAAAAAGCACTATCATATACAAAGCTCTATACAAGATATATACACTAGGATAGTTTAGAACCACCATTATCGACATGTTTGTAGATAGTTGAGTCAAATTTAAAATCCTCAAGTCACATTGCTAGGGTCTCACAGCTGATTCTCAAGTCTTTTCATAGGTGACCAAGACTAGCCAACTAGGCCCCCCTTGGATCCCATACCCCTCTTCGCCACACTAATTGCTTGATTTTTACTTAGTTCTATAACCCAATATTTGGGCTTGTTTTTTGTCACCTCCTTATAGGCCCAAGGTCATTCCCAATGACCCATGGTAGTCCCATGTGGACTATTCAACTTTTTGAGGGGGAGAAAAATAAAACCAAGAAGCATATTTGTATGTTGCTCATGTGGCAACCTATGAGTTGTCTACATGGCAACTTCTCTTTCTATCCATATTGCCCCACCATGCTATAGGTGTCATTCCCCCATGCTATCTTGATTTTGGGGCTTACATGCAAGGAGCTGACCCATATATTCTGACAACCCCTCTCAATGAGTCATGTGAGTTGTAGCCCACTCCTCAAGTATTGCGCTCCGTCTTCTCCTTAGAAAGAGCACTTATGAACACATCAAAGGCATCCATTATGTCAAGTATAAACACCCATAGATCATACTTCAAGAATTGTGTTAAGCCCAAACAGGCATACATGATACCCCACTATTTTCTCTCTAATTGGAGGATCATAGGAAACATTATCTAATACTTTGTGGAAGGATACAAAGATAACAATTTAAAAATACAAAAGCTAAAAGCCAAATTAGAGTATAAATGGAAAGAAGATTATAATGAGTAGTACATGCATATAATTAAATGCCATGAGGCTTGATTAAAAATGCATTTGTAAGCAAGGCAAGAGAGAAGAAATATCGGGGGGTGCAGTACTAAGAAACCCTATGTATCACGTGCATTCAAAGGGTATTAAAAAAACCCCTCAACTAAAATTTATCCCACAATAAAAGCACCCCTCTTTACTTATGAACTAAGTGAATTTTTTCAAAAATTGAATTAAAAAACCCCTCATGTTATTGTAATTCTATTAAAATTTTTCAAAAAGTTGGATTAAAATACCTCTCCTTTTGAATGCATGTGGTATACTAAATTTTTTTAGGTGAACCTCGCCAGGAAGAAATAAGACAACAATGCTAGCTTAAAAGAACAAAACTCACCAAGATGGACATAACATCAAAACATCAGCACAATTTTGATGTCCATCTTTAGTTTCTTTCCTTGAGACATAAAATCAAGAAGAAAAGAGTCCCATAACAAAAAAGGAAAGAGTCGGATCATTAGTGGTTTGTGGGTAGCGGGATCATTTGATAAGTTCATGATAGTAGTTTGTGTGCAAAGCTTAGAGTCGAATCATTTGATGGATTCATGTTAGTGGTTTGTGTGCAATGCAAAGGGAGGGATCATTTGATGAGTTCATGTTAGGGCTTGTGTGCAAACCGAAGAGTCAAATAATTTGATGAGTTCATGTGTGTGCCTTGTGTGCAATGCAAAGGGTGGGATCATTTGATAAGTTCATGTAGTGACTTGTGTGCAAACCAAAGAGTTAGATCATTTCGGATGAGTCCATGTTAGTGGTTTGTGTGCAATGCAAAGGGCAGGATCATTTGATAAGTTCATGTTAGTGGTTAACCCTAAACCAAAGAGTTGGATCATTTGATGAGTTCATGCCAGTGGTTTGTGTGCAATGCAAAGGCCTGGGATTATCTGATAAAGTTCATGTTAGTGGCTTGTGTGTGTGTGTGTGTTTCTTTGTGTGTGTGTGTGTGTGAGTTAGGATCTTCTAGGAGTATTCCAAACTTTCACAACCTATAAAATTTGTGAGCTCAAATGTAAATAGTATATTGTTTAAAATTTTGAACATGAATAGATCCATAATTGGGATAGCATCCAAAAGTTAGTATGATTTGATGCTATATTTTTATTTCTTTTTTTTTTTCTTTTTTTTCTGTGAGTGAGTGTGACTCACTGAAATAGGGAATACTCCCTCTACATGCATTCAAAAATTTGGCAACCTATAAATGTGGGGCCTACATGTGAATATTATATATTATAAATGTGGGGATTCATGATAGTGGTTTGTGTGACAATGATACCTGATCTACACATCAAAATTGGTGAGCACAAGTGTATTACTCTCATTAACGCTCTGCAAAATGTCATACCCCATTAGACACACACATGTATGTTGGAAGCACACCAAAGCATATTTGTAAGGCTCATGCACGATGCATGGTAAGAAATGTGAAAATAGCCAAAGATATGCATGCCTGACCATACAAATGATATCTGATCGACATGATGTTTTGCAACCGTGAGGATAATATTATTATTAAGGCCTTTGTAAAGTATCATACTCCTTGGACACACAAACATATGCCAAAAGTAGAACGATGCATATTTTTAGTATTAATGCATGATGCATGCTAAGAAATATGGAAATATGCATATCTAATCATCAAAATGATACTTAAGCCACATCAAAAATTTTTAGCACAAGGGTATAACTATTGTTAAAAATTTTGCAAAATATCAAACCCATTGGACATAGACACATATGCTAGATGCACACCAGTGCATATTTGTAAGGCTCATGTGTGATACATGGCAATAAATAAGGAAATACTCATGCCAAACTATGCAATTGATATCCTAATGACATCATACTTACTCTAATTAAATCATACAGAAAGTATCATAGCATTCTGACACACACGCACACCGATACATATTTCTTACATTCACTTCTAATGCAAGATATCAAATGTGAAAATATGCGTGCCCGAGCATCCAGTGGTATCTGATCCATATAGAACTTTGTAAGCACAATGATAATATTGTCATTAATACCTATGCATATTATCATACCCATTGGACACAAGAAAATATACTAAAAGTGTGTTGATGCAGATGGATTTTTAGCACTCATGCATTATGCAAGTAAGAAATGTTGAAATATGCATTAGCACCATACAAATGATGTCTTATCCACATCAAACTTTTTAGGAAAAGGTGTCCCACTCTCTTTCAATTTTGTGCAAAGTATCACAACCTTTCGACACATGCACATGTGCTAAAAGCACACCGATGCATATTTTTAGTAATCACGCACGACACAAAGTAAGAAATGTGAAAGTGTGCATATTTTTAGCAGTCATGCATGACACAAGGTAAGACATGTTAAAGTATGCATGCCCAACCATGCAAATGATATCTAATCCACATTAAAGTTTTCAAGAACAAGGACGATACTATCATTCAAACTTGCACAGAGCATCATAACCATTAGATACATGCACATATGCTAAAAGTGCACCGATGCATATTTTTAGCACTCATGCATGATGCATGGTAAGAAATGTAGTATATTCATTACCAACCATGCCAATGACATCCAATCCACACCATAATTCACACATATAAGTATCCTACTCTCTTCAAGTCTTATAAAAGTATCATATCCATCAGACACATGCACAAAGCGCACCAATGCATATATTTAGAAGTACTCATGCACAATGCATCATAAGAAATGTGAAAATATGCATTACAACCATGAAAATTTGATCCAATCCACATAAAACGTTTCAAGCATAAGGATCATACTCTCATTAAATACTATGCAAAGTATCATATCCATCGGACACATACACAGTTGCTAGAAGCTCACTGGTGCATTATTTTTGCATTCCTACACGATGCATGATAAAAAATGTGGAAATATGTGTTCTTAACCTTGCAAATGATATCCAATACACATAAAAATCTATAGGCATAAGGATCCCAAGCTCACTAAAGCCATGCAAAGTATCATAGCCTTTTGATACACACACATATGCTAGAAGCACATTGATGCATATTTTTAGGTCTCACACACAAAAATATGTGTTCCCAACCATGAAAATTATATCCGTTCCACATCAAGATTTTAAAGACCAAGTATCTTGCTCTCAGTAAGGCTTGTATAAAGTATCATACCCATCGCATACACCCACATATGCTACAAATGGAATGATGCATTATTTTAGCCCTCACGCACGATGCAAGGTAAGAGATGTGGAAATATGCATGCCCAACTATGAAAATGATATCCGATCCATATAAAAATGATGCAAGGTAAGAAATGTGGAAATATGCATGCCCAACTATGAAAATGATATCCAGTCCACATAAAAATTAAGGTATGTGGAAAGTATCATAGCCTTCTAACACACGCACATATGTTCCAAGAATTATTATGTTTGTGAAGCACAAGATCCCAAATCGACGTTCCCAAGCATTGAATTTTGTCCCTTTCACAATTTACCTATGTAAGAAAAGGATTCCAAATTATATACATGAATATGGAGCCAAGAATCTTAATGGTTTTCTTAACCTATATATATTAGCTTTCGAGAACCATCTGTTTCAGCATCCCCTTTGTTTACCTATGTAAGAAAAGATTTCCAAGTTATATTCCTTTGTAAGCAATAGAAATTATGTCGATAATTATATGTTTTTTCCTACCCTTGATTATAGGAAATAATTATTAAGCTGTGATAGCCATACACTCAATTATATTGAATGAATTTCATACCCACAAAGTTATGGAATTAGTTCAGAAGTTCTGTTACTTTATTCTTGGGATCACCATTACCTAAACATTCACATAATACCCTCAACTATTTAGGTTCTTGAGAATACTTTATGATTGATAGCAGATCTCTAGATATCAATAATGTATAGGACTCACTAGGGGCATGATTAATTAATACTTTCTACTATTGGACCTCTTACTAATTCTCAGACTAAGGTCTACAACCTTCTTTAATTTTTTACATTATTTTTTCTTGTAAGAAATTATTTTGTTGCTTTGATTAATAATTTATTCAGTTTGATGCTTTATTTTATTATTTAAAAGCTCCCCTTCCCCCATTCACTTTCGAACCAATTCATGGGGGGGTATAAATTACATGGAAAGTTTGGATGGAGTAATGATGGAAATCGATGCAAGCACAACTATATTTACAAAACATGGCATATACATGCGAATCGATTCTTTTTCAAAGGTTTTGAAAGATTGGCAATTATACATTACTTAGTAGAAAAGAGGTACTTGCTCACAATATTGTAAAGATAAATTAACCCCTTGGTATATAGAGATTGGCAATTGTTTAGTAGAAGAAGGTAAACTTTTAACAATCCTTTTCTTCATTTATTAGTATATAAATAGTCACGCATATATGTTTTAAATGGAAATTATACATTATATATTGAATTGATAGTACAAAAGAGGTACTTGTTCAAAATATTGTAAAGATGAATTGACCCCTTGCTATATAGAAATTAACAATTGTTTAGTAGCGCAAGGTAAACTTTTTACAATCCTTTATCTATTTATTAATATATAGATAGTCACATCATAATTTGTTGTATATATGTTTACATTTGCTAAAAAATGACTCCTTTCTACTAGATACTAATGTATTTCCTATATACGCATTGTCCATAATTACTATATTGAAATCATTTATTTTGCTAGATAGAATGAATTTGCTATATAGATGTTCATATTTTCTAAAAAATTATAACTTATTTACTAGACACCGATGTGTTTCCTATAGATATTGTCAATTAGTATATAGACTTCATTTCTTTTCTAGATACAATGAATTTTCTAAGGAGAATTATGACTTCTTTAACTAGATAGTGATGCATTTCATATATAGATGTTGAAATTACTATATAGAATTTCTTTTCTTTTATGTACTTCCTATAGAGACATTGACAATTACTATATAGAATTTGTTTCTTTTGCTAGATAGAATGAATTAGCTACATAGACTTTCTTATTTCCTATATAGATATTGTCAATTACTACATAGAGTCAACTTTTTTCGTATTTAGCTATTGTCCTTGCTAAATAGAAAAGCATAATTTGCTATATATATGTTTACATTTGCTAGAAAATGACTCCTTTTTACTAGTTACTAATGTATTTCCTGTATACATTATCAATTACTATATTGAAATCGTTTCTTTTGCTAGATAGAATGAATTTGCTATATAGATGTTCATATTTTATAAAAAATTATAACTTCTTTACTAAACACCGTTGTCTTTCCTATAGATATTCTCAATTACTATATAGACTTCATTTCTTTTCAAGATACAATGAATTTTCTATATAGACATTCATATCTTCTAGAAAATTATGACTTCTTTAACTAGATAGTGATGTACTTCCTATATAGACGTTGAAATTTACTATATAGAATTCCTTTTCTTTTATGTCCTACATTGATAATTACTATGTAGAATTCATTTCTTTTGCTAGATAGAATGAATTAGCTACATAGACTTTCTTATTTCCTATATAGATATTGCCAACTACTACATAGAATAAACTTTTTTCCTATTTAGCTATTGTCCTTGCTAAATATAAAGGCATAATTTGCTATATATATGTTTTCATTTTCTAGAAAATGACTCCTTTTTACTAGATACTAATGTATTTTCTATATACACATTGTCAATTACTATATTGAAATCATTTCTTTTGCTAGATAGAATGAATTTGCTATATAGATGTTCATATTTTCTAAAAAATTATAACTTCTTTACTAAACACCGCTATCTTTCCTATAGCTATTGTCAATTAGTATATAGACTTCATTTCTTTTCTAGATACAATGAATTTTCTATATAGACATTCATATCTTCTAGAAAATTATGACTTCTTTAACTAGATAGCTATGTACTTCCTATATAGACGTTGAAATTACCATATAGAATTCCTTTTCTTTTATGTACTTACTATATAGACATTGACAATTACTACATAGAATTCGTTTTCTTTTATGTACTTGCTATATAGGCATTGATAATCACTATATAGAATTCGTTTCTTTTAGTAGATAGAATGAATTAGCTACATAGAATTTCTTATTTCCTATATAGATATTGCCCATTACTACATAGAATCAACTTTTTTCCTAGATAGAATGCAAAGCTTTGCCATGCTCTGATCCCTACATGAACTGCAGGCGATTCTCAGATGTCATTGATCCACGATATTCCAAACGAGACATTGATACACAAGAGAAGAGGACTCAACATTGACACACGCAGTCGAAATCGGAGCAGTATTTGTCACTTTGATCATTGTCAACACAAATTTGGTCACAAGCGAATATATGTTAGTTTGAGAGCCCACAAAATTGTGACATAGAGACAGATTGATGGGAAAGTGAATTCATCCTACCTTACTGTCACCAAATTTAGGAAGAGCACGCTTTTCCAGTTTGTCTTTGAATTCCCTCCATTGAATCTGCTTTTGTGGATCTGGATACACATTGAAACTTGATTTCGTTATCCACAGTGTTTCATCTTCATCATTCAGCATTTGCAATTATCAAAAGCATTGGCGATTCTTAAGCGTGCTACCCAGGAAGAGGAATTATACTACTTGATTATTGATGGTGCTTCCCCCCAGGTAATGAAAGACTTGGTAAGGATCTTTTATGGTCATATGATGTCTTTGGTAACTGTGTATAGATGGAATCTCATAGATGTTGCTGTTGAAACCACAAAAGGTTTTACTGGTGTCATTGGTAATTGGTGAGAATTTCTATCTGATGTTTCTAAAGAGCAAGTCTTCCAAAGTGTTGATGGAAATGGTCAACCGAATGCCCCAAATGCT
Organism: Dipteris shenzhenensis; assembly: GCF_047967505.1. Lineage (NCBI taxonomy): Eukaryota > Viridiplantae > Streptophyta > Polypodiopsida > Gleicheniales > Dipteridaceae > Dipteris > Dipteris shenzhenensis. The sequence continues at coordinate 54,366,247 of NC_141614.1, forward strand.
TTGATTGCCACCATCTCTAACCAATTCATGCCCACACTTACTGATGATCAATCACAGGCTTCTAATGAGTTTTCTGCCCTACAACTTTGTGATCTTTTTCAACTTGAAGCTTATAATGCTCATGCTCAACAGTTGATATACAGAGTAGGTCTCTTTTCTGACACTTCTGCTAAGCGCCATTATCTATACATCCTACCTCATCAGATTAGTGATTCTGTAATGGCTCTTCTTGTGGCCCAAACAAAAATTATCATCGTTAATAATGAACCCCAGGAAGTCCACAAAACTGTGAAAGATTTTACTTTTGCCAATCTCTTTCAAATGGTGCAGATCTGTATTCGTCGCCAATGTACTGAGCAAGCTCTGAGAAAACGCCTCAAAAAGATTGGTATCTTTGCATCAGTATGTGATCAATTTGTAGGATAGAAGAAATTATGCCCCTCTCAGTCTTCTTCCAAGACCTATCGATGCACCAGACAATCCAGATGCTCCTATGGAACTTATTCTTTCCCCAAGCTCCGTCGTCTCCACTAGCGCAAACGCTATTTTTGACAACCTCAAAGATTTCTTCGACATTGACCATTTCGAGCTAGCAAAACTTTTGGTTGTTTCATTTGTGGCAAAAAAGCCCACTTTGCTAAAGATTGTTCTGAGAGGCTGTGCAATTCCCAGCAGAAATAGCTCAAGGGTTTTTTCTCTTTTGTAGCAGACCTCGACCAATGGAAAGTTGTATCTCAAGGTGAATCTGGTGAGTTAGTTCCTAAATGCTCCGAGTTGTACACTCCACAATGTCTTGCTTGCCAGATAGGTGATTCATATGACTATTCCAATGATTATTCTCGCATGGTACAGTCAGATGAAGATGATCCCCATGTTTATAGTCTGATGAATTATCCTCATCATCGCGTGACCCTTTCCATATTGATATTGAAATATCATCAACAAGCTACGACACTCTTGATGAGCATCCTCTGCCACAGTCTTACTCAAAAGCTCCTTCTTGTAGCTCTTTGCAACCTGGCCGTGGTAGAGGACGAGGGCGAGTGTTCAGCCGTGATCTTGAGACCTTTGAGGAATTTTTTGATACTCCTTAGAATCTCCTACCCATCACAATCCTTTTCTTATTCCTCATTCAGTTACTTCTGCCTTCAGACAAACTCATTCTGTACATATACCCAACCCGCCTTCTAACTATCTTCCTCGACCCTTTTGGTGCTTTCCTGTCTCCACCCTGTCAACACCAACTCCTCCTCTGTAGCCAGTAACCCCTAACACCCTTCATGCCCGTTCTATTCCTCCTACAAAACCTGAGCCCTTTGCTTTCCAATGTCCATCGTGCCATGATCAGTTTGAAAGTCTCAGTATTAGATTAGAAGGGCTGAAGATCCACCTCACCATGATCAAGGATAACTACACAAAACTCTAATCCTTAGTGGACTCTCTTGTTCGAAACATCATCGAGCATCTCACACAATGTAAGCTCTACTCCCTTTCCATTGAAGCAGGTCCTTCTGGTCATTTTATTCCCTCTACTAGTGCTTTCTCGCTCCATGACTTCTTCACCCAACCTACTTCTCTAGTCCGTAACCCCATGAAAACTTGGCTGATCAATGTACAGCTACTTCTTCCTGATGTCTCTCCATATTCACTTATTGCTCTCATATATATTGGATCTGGGATTAATATTTGTAAATACAAAGCCCTTCCTCCACCATGTTGGTCTGAATTACCTGAATATGATCAAATGCGTGGCTCTACCATGGTGGTGTAATATCCTGCAAGTGCTTTGCTGTTATTGAAGTCCCTATTTCCCTTGGAGGCTAGCCTACCACCATCAACTTTTATCATCTTGAATCCCAAGGTGTTGATATGGTCATAGGTAATGATTTTCTTAATCGACGTCTTCCTTTTGGCTTCTCTACCATAGAAATGGTCCTCACCATTAAAAGAACTCTTGTACGTCTCCCAGCCTGAGAACAACTCAAGAAAGTACTCAAGTCACTCTTGGATGACCTACAGATTGCTTATCAATGTTCTTCTCCTTTCACTCTTGACTACACTGATCCCCCTCTTGAATATCTTGATACTCCCACACCCTCTCCTACTCCTTCTGATCCTTTCAATCCTCCGAGTGATGCACAAAGTCCCCTCACAGGATCCGAGCTTGATGAATATATACAAGCTCTTATCCATCAAGACTAGCAGAAGAGCCTGAGAACCTCTCTACACACTTTGCTCAGGCTATCTTCCCTCCAAGAAATGCAACAAAGGTTTATTCAAGATTGTAGTAGTGAATCCCCCTTGGCTTTTAAAGAAATATTTCAACATCAAGTATCACTCCCTTTGAAGGATAATTCAAAACCCTTCAAGGAAAGTCCTTATGGATTCACCCAAGAAGATCGTATCCTCTGCAACCAAGAAATACAGGAACTCTTGGATATGGGCTTGATATCTCATTCTCGTTCTGAATGGGCTACAATAGCTTTCTACATCAATAAACACTCTGAGTAGAAGCATGGTAAGAAGAGGCTGGTTATCAATTACAAACCTCTCAACAAGTGTTTGATGTCCATTTCTTATCCCATTCCTAATAAATAATATTTGATGAAGAAGATTGCAGGATCCTCTATCTTTTCCAAATCTGATCTTAAAGCAGGGTTTTGGCAAGTCGGCCTGATCCCTGAAGATCGCCCCATAAGACTGGTTTTGTTGTCCCCCAGGGGGTTTATCAGTGGAATGTTCTCCCCTTCGGCCTGAAGACTGCTCCGGTAGAATTCCAAAAATTAATGGATTCTATTTTTGGAGCCTATCATGAATTCTGCCTAGTTTATATTGATGATATTCTAGTGTATAGTAAAGATGTTCCTTCACACTTAAAACACCTAACCACTGTCTACAATCTGATCAAGGCTAAAGGCTTGGCTCTTTCTGGCAAAAAGGTTACTATTGGGCAGGAAAACATCGAGTTTCTTGGAGTATATATCCACAAAGGCAAGCTTCAAATGCAAGATCATGTACTCAAAGCCCTCATGGCTTTCCTTGATGAAATCCGAGACTGGTGCACTCAGCTCCAACGTTTCCTCGATTGCCTCAATCATTTGTCTTCCTTTTATGAGCAATTGGCATGAGACAGATATGCACTCCAACTTTGTCTCCGCAAGAATGGCCAACCTTGGGGTCTCAACAAACTCAAGATATCCAGCACATCAAAGAACGTGTTCAGCATCTTCCAACTCTAAGCATCCCTTTTGAGCATGGTCTTCTCATAATTGAAATAGATGCTTCTGATAATTTTTGGGGTGCTATCCTCCTGGAATAAACCTCTATTGAAGAAAAAATATGTGCCTTCACATCCAACACTTTTCAAGGTGCAGAGCAGAACTATCACTTGATCGAAAAAGAAATTCTAGCAGTTAAAAGAGCAATTCAAAAACTTGAGCTCTTTATTCTTAATAAGACCTTCATCATCCGCACTGATAACCAAAATTTCAAAACCTTCTGCACCCACAAGATCGACAAACAAATTGGTCGTGGCCGCCTGGCTCGTTGGCAATAATTTTTTACTATGTATGACTTCGTCGCTGAATGGAAAAAAGACACCTCTAATGTCGTGACATGCTTTCACGTGAAGGTGCATCTTATTGGCAAGACAAGAATGGTGGGCTTCTCCTACCCCCACGAGTAATAGTCCTGGATAGATATAATGTCTTGTCAAGGTGATTAGACACTGCCTGATGTCCCAGGTAAGACCTTCACCTTATGACAACATGTACATAAGATTCCTACGGTGATTAGACACTACCTGATGTCCCAAGTAAGGCCTTCATATTTAAGCCGTTTCACCTTTAAGTCACCTCAGCTCTAAGTCACTTCATGTACAAATATTCTCAGTATCAACTAAGTGGAATACAGCTGGCCACTAGAATCTCCCTTCTATATAAGAGCTCCCTTGGCTCAATTGAAGGCAAAGCTTGTATGAGTCTCGAGTCTTCAGCAATCCACTTCCAGCTTCCTTTCAGCTTTGTTCTCTCCCAAGTTTCTGTCTTCAGCTCTCTTCGCCCTTTCACATTTCGCCCCTCATCCGCTTAAGCAACCCAAAGGCAGAGACGTAATCTTCTAGGAGCATCCAGTGCAAGAGTTTCAACAAGGCAAGAGTGAGGTGTTTGTGTTAATAAGCAATTGCTTGGTTGGCGCACAATGGAGGGATGCATGCAGGACCCTGGAAGCCCTCTTCGGGCTGCTTGGTAGGATATCGTTGGAGGTGCTGCAAAACTTAGCGACGGTCAAGAAGCGCAGTTGGCTACTTCGCACTACTCTTGACGATCCCAAAGAATTATTTATTGATCACCTCCCGGGCGTCTTCGACAAGAGCAACTATGTCATAGACTTCGATCAAGCTCAAGTAAAGCAAGGCCTTGTGCAGATGCATGACCTCTTCATCGCTTTCGGCTGGCAGATTTGTAGATCTTGTCCCCTATAATATTGATTCTACCTCTCCACAACGAGATATCACAACAGTTCTAATGACATAAGCCTTTGGGTGGAATGACCACGTGAGCAGTGTGACTGTAAAGCCTGTACTTGCTTTTTTAATACAAAAATCGACACATCTAATGGCTCAAGATGGGGTTTAGAGCGTAGCTACGCTTCATTTTAGGTGAAATGCTGAAATGATAGATGATGAGTGCGGGCGACGTCGAGTATCTCAAACTTATAGAAGGCCACCTTGAAGCAACTACCGTATTTCACGAAGCCATACGCAAGCCTATGAGGATACTGAGAATCGAAACGAAGGCGGAGAAGGAGCTGGAGGAGGGTTCTACGGTAACAGAGACCTACAACTCTTCTCATTGATGCTAGATTTAAGCTAACACCATCGACTTATATAACTCGTTTATTTTGTCATCAGCCGAGGTTGGTGTACGTCGAATTAACAATCCCAGAGAACAAGTTCAAAGGCATGCGATGGCTGCACTTGCAAGAGCACCACCTCACAAAATTGCCAAACATCGCTCGAAGTGCTGAAAATAAGAAGGCCTCCCAACTTGATGAGCTTGCCCCAAACCCTTGGGAAATTATTGCAACTCCACGAGCTCTGGTTGGTGGAATGCGAGTCACTCAAGAATCTACCACCCGAAATTGGGCAACTCCATGCGCTGGAAATATTACATTTGTCTTGTGAAAATCTAGAGGGTCTTCCGTCCCAAATCTGCCAGGGCTCGTCACTGAAGGCAGCCCTGAAATTTGAAGCCTTCAATGACCTTCAAAGCCCTTTAGGCATTCTAGGGAAGGCCATTGGAAAAATTGAGGTTGCAAATGAAGGCCAACAATTGAACAAGGTTGCAAATTTTTGCATATAAATACATGTATTTACCCCTATTTACTTACTTTTGAAGGCCAATGATAGATTTTGTCCTTCAATATGAAGGTTAGGGTAGGCCTTCCAATTTCAAGGCTAACTGAAGGGATTCCTTCTTAGCGGCGATTGCCTCATACAACTCCCCTCAGAATTTAACCGGCTCTCTGCATTGGAAACTTTAAACGTGTGAGGATAACAAAATCTTCAGAACCTCCCGTCCGGCATGGGGGAATGCTCGTCATTGAGAGCATTATACATATGTTGCAAAGAACTGACACCTGAAATCCTTCAACTTGCATCACTGGAGGTGATGTTTTGTAAAGAGAACATTTCAGAAGTGAGCCGACTCTCAGCATTGCGATTCTTAGAGCTATGGTCTTGCAAAGACCTTCCTCCTGAAATCGGGGACCTCCCTTTATTGGAAGGTCTACAGCTACCCACGTTTGAAGTCTCGAAGATCCCACATGAAATCGGACTACTCTCACCCCACTGAAAGACTTGTACATACGGTCGACTAAAACCCTTTCCTAGCTGCTGCCGCTAGAAATCGGCAATCTATCATCCTTAAAATACTTATAGCTATGGGATAGTAAGCTTTTTCAACTACTGCTTGAAATCAAGAATCTATGATGCTTGACAACCCTATCCCTATGAGGTTGTGAAAATCTTTCACAACTCCCACCGCAAATCAGTAAGCTATCATCCTTGAGAACCTTAAACTTAGAAGGGTGTAAAAATCTTTCCGCACTCCCATCCAAAATGAGGAATCTATCATGCTTGAGATTATTGGACCTATCTGAATGTGATGAGAGCATCAAGGGAACAGTCCCAGCTGAATTCCTTCAACTCCCCCTCCTCAAAATAGTTGGAATCTAACAAGGTACATAACACATGATGCTAATCCATGACACCATCTTTTTTTTATCTTCTGCATTTTTTCCTGATAACAATGAAAGTAGATTGAAAATATTTACTCCCTTACATGCTTTCAAAACTCTCTTTTGCAGCAGATAACAAAAGCTTTGAAAAGGCATGCATTTAACTAGTTACACAAGGAACTTCTCACTAATCCCTATATAGGAATGTTAACAGATTGGTTAACAATATGCCACCAGTGGTTAAGTGATGTGATTTGATGGACAATGACAAGTCCGTAGAGCCAGGATGGTGTCTTGGACCTACATGGGCCCAAGAGGATGGTAAAAGAATGAGAAGAGAGAGTGGTATAAAAAGATTAGGGTTGGTCCTCCCTTCAAAAGATGACTTGTATAAAAGGCCATATGGTTGACTTTGGTCTTGATTGTTGTTTGCACAAGTTTGAATACAAGCTTCCTCTTCTCTTCCAAGAGAGTGTTTTGGGTGTTCTCTTGTTTCCATTGTAGTGCCTTTGTGGTTGTCACTCTATCCCCTTTCACTCCCTTCTCCTACTGTTTTTTTTGGTTGGAAAGTCATTTTGGAGAATTTGAAGCTAGTTTTTATGCTTTTTAGTGTTTAGAGTTGGTAGGAAGATAGTTTGAAAGATTGCTAAGGTGTATGTGAGGTCTAATCACCTCAAAAAACAACAAAAATAAGGATTCTTATTAAGTTTTAAAGTAGTTTTGTGTCTTAGAACTCCCCTTTTCTGACTTTTGCATTTTGGCTTTCAAAACATGTTTTGTTTTCAAGTTTTTTTCATTGAGTAGGTAGATTAGATAGTTTAGCATCCCCCCATCACAAAAAACCATGAACAAAAACTTCCAAATCTTCACAAATAAGCAAAAACTAGTTGGCAAAATTGTGTGTTCCTATCCCCACGGGTCAGTGCGATAGCACTATCCCGTCGCCCGATGCCAAACCGTATCCCACCAATCAAAATTGTGTTGACCTAGTGCCAAACCCTATCCCGTTGATCAAAGCTACGTTGACTAGTCGCCTTAGTGCTATCCCGTCAACTTGCTATCTCGTCGATCGTGGCCATAACCATATCTTGTCGACCTGACACATGTCAGTACCTAACCCACTGCCCGAATTAATTACTGTCAGTCAGCTATCCTGTCGATCAAAATTGTGTTGACCCGGTGCCATAAGGCTATCTCGCTGGTCAAACTTAAGTTAACCCGGTGCCATAACCATATCTCGCCAATCGTTGCCATAGCTCTATCCCGCTAACCGTCGCTTTGACTTTATCCTGCCGACTGGCTATCCCATCAATCGTGGCCATAGTCCTATCCCACCGGTCATGGCCATAGCCCTACCCCCGCCAATCGTTGCCATAGCCCTACCCCATCGACTTGCTACCCTGTCGGTCATTGCCATAGATGTATCCCGCCGGTCGTCACCATAGCTCTATCCCACCGGTCGTAGGGATAGCTCTGGGAACCCAAAAATCATGAAAAAGCATCGCAGCCCCTTGGCCCCGTGTCGAGGTGGACTCAACCTAGAATTGAGGCCTCCCTCCCTTGTGCTAATGAACACAAGATCTTGAGATCAAGAAGAGTCCTACAAGATCACCTTAAGCCTACAAATAGTGCCTCAAATACCATCTTGCCGACCTCCATATCTACCTTGGCATACTCATGTGAAGATAGTGGGAGAGAAGGAAGGAGTCTCACTTGCGGCTTTCTCACATACACAATGGGAGAATACACACAAAGGTGGAGGCTCAAAACCCCGGGGGATTCACTCTTCATGAAAGGGGGACGTCACCTGCGTGCATGAACTTCAAGAAAACCCCCTATTTAAGATCCATGTAGGATGATAAAACACCCCTATTTAAGCTTATAAGATACCACCAAAATTCTATTATGTCCCCCCTTTCCTTAAATCTACGTTCTTTCTCAAGCATTTAGATCACACAATAAGAAAAAATTTAGATTACTTTCCCTATGACTATTTAAAACCATACACAAAACCAAACTTGTTTGGACTAGTTATCCAAGGTAGCCTATACTATGTCCCCCCTCTTAAATATGGCAAACTTGGCGTCAATTTGCTATGCACTTCAATATTGAAGATACTCGAAGATATCTCCAACCACTTGGTGTCTTATAATCACATGGTTGTGAATTCTCCAAGGATGGCTCACCGGCATGTGGTTGTGAATTATAAAAAAATGTATATGGTTAGGCAAATTTGTATAAGCAAATGTTGTTTTTGTAAGGAAGACGATATGACAAAGTTGTGGATCTTTTAGTATACAATGGTTTTGAAATACTATTACATGGTTTTATTATTTAGGAATAGTTTGGAAAAGATGTTAGAAAGTCACTCTTGTTTGGGTTTTCAATATGGATTTTGTGTAAGAGAGAGAGAGAGAGAGAGAGAGAGAGAGTTGATGGTTTGGTTCACTCATCCATCAATAAGTTAAGAAGTGCTCCATGCTTACCCGACCCTATACAATGTTCGACAAAGATGCTCTCTCTTGCAATCCTAAGTACAGCATGCTTAGGTACTAAAATAGATGACAACATTAACACTTAGAGTTTGGAGTTAGTTGTTCATAGGAGAACCATATGGTGATGGGAGAATACCGAGTTACACACATTAAAGGAATAATATCGAGTGCATTTCACCATAAAAGATAAGAGTATGGATAAAAGGAATCAACTTGTATTGGTCTTTTTGCTTACAACCAAGAACACTCAGTAAGTTCCTATCCTAGAAAGCTCAGGTGAGAGGAAGAGAGCTTGGCACACCGCTCTCTTGTTCTCTTATCTACTTCCTGTTACAACCACATCTCTTCTATCTAGCAAAACTGCCTTCTAAGAGTAGTAGCGCTCGGTGCGTCATGCCACTAATTGTGATTGGTGGATCTATTGCAATCTCCTACACCTCTATTGCAAAACGGTGCCTTGTTCGGGATGCTCCATTGCTTTCGAGTAAGCCGACACTCAGTGACTGCACTTCGAACCCTACTGTGTTAGTTTAACCTAAGGGCTAACAGTCACTAGAAGATTAAGAATGCTAGGATGGAATCTGAGCCTTGCCACAACCTCCATGATATGGCAAGCCTCCATGTTAGCCTGACCCGAGGGCTAACATCTTGCCTTGGCTACCCTTAGCCATGTCCTCATGGACTGGCAGGAGCCAGTCGTTGCTAGAATGCTGAGGCTCCTAGGTTGAAACCACTCGGGCACTACAAACGATGGCATCGTCATCATCAGAGTGGTGGATTGGGGTGAGGTGGCTAACTAGAAGGGCCAGCTTCATTTGTTGGTGAGGCTCAAGGAGGAGATGTTGGATGCTCGACTTCAAAACTTCTTTGCCCTTGAGGAGGTTGCAGATACAATGAGCTGATATCAATAGAAGGCCGCTTGTGGTTGATGAGCCAATCAACTATCCATGCTTCAGCCATTGGATCTTCATGTGGCTCTGTGATGTCGAATGCCATCTCAAAATTTGTAGAATAGCATTAGATAGGGTCACCCTCTCCTGCCACTTAGTGAGAGGATCTTTACGTTAGTCACAGACATTATTTTGCATCATTGCTACTTTTGTAACATGGCTACTAATGAGCTTCTCAAGCTCTCGCAAATCTTGGAGTAGTAGGAAGGGAGCTCAAGCATTGTCATTTTGGGCAACTCGCAAACTCGGGCAGTGATCTAGCCTTGAAAATGTTATGCTGGTGTAAGGCATGCTCTTCCACAAAATGGTTGAAGCATTCATAGCTCAGTTATATACTTATATAATGAGCTGCATTGGCCCTAGTACACCCTGATGCATAGATTGTGGGTGACCACAAACTCAACTTCTTCCATTTGCCGTCACCAAACACAATATCTAACAAGTATCTCCTGCTGACCCAAAACGTGGTGCAAAAATTGAAGAACTAGGACAGCGTTAGGAAGATCCTGCCTCAGCAAAATTGGTTAGGCATCCAAAACCTACTTGGTTTGAACTCCCACATCGCATGTGTTTAGAAAATTTTTGACTTGAACTGTGACATATTTAAAATTTCAGCAAGTCTACGTAGGCAATCAATGCGTGGTAGCAATTCAAATACTGGGAACACTAAATTCTAGGGGAAGGACTGGTTCCGAAACAAAGGCCATACAAAAAGGAGTAAGATTTGTGGTGACCTTATAAGTAGTTCTATATGCCCATAGAGCAGAATGAAGTTTGGTATCCCATTCACACTTGGTTGTCTAGATGGATTTTGTGAGGATAAGCTTAAGTGTTTTGTTTGTAGACTCGGCTTCACCATTTCCATGGGGATAATAAGTATTAGAAATTGTATGCATGATTTTGAATTCAGTCTTGAGCAATTGGACCACATCATTAAGGAAATGTGTACCTTGGTCACCAATAAGCTGTAAAGAGCATCCATATCTGCAATAGATTATATTTTCAAAAATGAACTTAGCAGTGCTTTGAGCCAAGTTATCTCAGAGTTCTTTAGCTTCATCCCACTTAGTAGCATAGTCAATAGTTATAATGATATATTTATTTTGTGTAAACCTTACATGTTTGAAAGGGCCAACAAAATCCAAACCTCATCTTTGAAAATCTTCCCATGGACGCGTAGGTTGTAATAGCATAGACTGATTGGCCAAAAATTGTCCAGCACGTTGACAGATGTCATAGTCCATACACTTAATTCGAGCATTTTTGAAGAAAATTTCCCACATAAGCCTACCTACAACACTTTTCTAGTAGTTAACTCCCCTTGGAAATGTCCCCCTAAAGGACTCGAGTGAGCTTCCTGTAAAATAGTTGCCAGCCATCTACAATTGTCATGAGGCATTGTATCATGAAATGTACCCTTAGACAAATAATCCATAAACTCAGCATATCAATGCTCATTGCTCCCAAGGGATTCACCCTTAATAAAATGTGGACATTACGTGCATGCATGAGCTTCAAGAAACCCCCTATATACAGTCCATATAGGATGACAAAGCACCCCTAAATTCAAAATGCTATCTGCTAAATGCAAATCGATATGAACCCAAGGAAGAGCACGTCCCTTGGTCTTATACTTTTTGGACTTCTTCCTTTCTAAAGCTTGCATTTCTTGATGCTTTTGCAACTTCACAATTGCTATTCTGCAAATGTATCAAAATATTAGATATTGCAAGCAAACTATTTCCAAAGATATTATACAATTCCATGACAATAGTATACGTGCCTCTCTCCTTCCCTTGACTTTGATTATGTAAGCCTTCAAGTTTGTTCATGTGGCACACATGTTAAATTGACAAAGCTTTGGTATCTCCCCATTGTTGAATTCATGCTTCCAAATGTTGCAGAACTACTATTGACACCTCACATACTCATCACTTCCAACAACCGTGCCCTCCTTATACATGGAATGGATATTGCGCTGGGAGAAATTATTAGATAAGTACCATTGGTTGCTATTTGGAAGAGCCTTGGTATGGTTTTGTACAAAGTCTTGCAACCAAGAACGTAACATGCTACCTTGTGGTCTAGGCACTCTCATTTGTCCTGTTGTACAAATGCGGGGTCTTTATAAAGGCGGGCCTATAATGTTCTCAACCTCTCATTGCCAAGACAATATGTGAGTCTATATGCTTTATGACAAGCTATCCTTCAACTGAACGAGTACTACTCAAACATAGTTTGTGAGCACGTACATTTAAGCACAAAATACTACAAAAACGCTGCCGAGGAGTTAATGGACAAGAGAGAGAGAGAGAGAGAGAGAGAGAGAGAGACTGACAGCTTCGACACCCTTTAGGCCAAGGGCTTTGATGAGCTCGATTTTGAGGCTTCCCTCAGACATGGTGGGATTGGGGGTAAGCAAGGAATAAGAGGAAGAGATTTCTGAAGCAATTCGAGGGCCAAAACAACTTATGGCGATTGCAAAAACCAGAAAGGTGGCTATGGTGATGGCAACAGTGGCTATAACTACGTACGTCGGAGAAGACGACAGATAGTGCAAATTAATAATAACTGCAATAAATTGAGCCTCTTGTAAAATGCCTCATTGATCCACATGTCCTACGCTTAACACATGTTCCTCATCGCTTTCAATCAGATCCGACCTATTTTTGGTTTGTTGACGATCCCCGGTCTCTGGTTCTAGTAGATCCCCTTGGGCTCACCCTCTAAACCTAATCTCACAAAATGCTGCTATTTTGACTGAGTATTGTCCTCACGAAATCCTCACCGCCCAAAACATTTCACACCCTACCACCATGACCTCTTTGGCTCCCCCTGCCTCTAAGGTTACCATGTCCTCCTCCATAGGCTAGTTTTCTTGAATTTGCTGCATATTCTGATTTCTGCCACGGCCTCCAAATCGTGGCCTCCAAATCGGCCTGCTCTACCTCTGCCTCTACCTCTTCTAGCATTTGAGTAGAAGATAGCTTCTTTTGAAGTTCCTCCTTAAGAAGATGCACCACCATTTCTCTTCTCTTCAGAAATTAGAAGAGCAATCAACTCCCCAAAATCAGGAAAATTCTCATGGACGGAAATGGATGTCCGAAACTGTGCATAATCCAAGATCATAGAAACTAAATCATCATCTTCCACTGGTGACCCAATGGAAGCAAGTGCATCTGCAATCTTCTTCACCTTCATGTGGTAGTAGTCATTGATGCTCATATTTTCTCTTTGCACATTATACAACTCCTGCTTGAGCTGCATTTTCCTGGCTTGCGTATTTGTGCTATACATTTTTGTCAAAGTATCCCATGCCTCCTTTGGCGTGCTTGCATCTTGAATATGCACAATCATAGAATCTGAAATACTGATAGACAGCCAATACATAACTTTCCCGGCTCTCTCATGCCAGTCTTTAAATGCCTCTTTAAATGCCTGCAACTCCTGTTGATTGGGAAGATTAGGAATAACTGGTTCGTGTTCAGCTTCAGTAATGAACTCCCAATAGCCTTTTCCCTTAAGGAAATTTGTCATTCTAAACTTCCATGCTAGGAAGTTATTCTTGTCAAGCTTTTCAGTGACAATCTATGAAAGAGCATCAGACGCCATTACAAAACACTGCAAAAATATTCTGTCACTGTAAAAAACACAACTTCTACCTCACAAAGGCAAATCTACAAAACTGACGAAAGTGGTATTTGACCACACAGTCACTTCCTAGTGATGATTTTGCATCAACAAGCAATAAGAATGATCCTGTCACTCCCAATATCTTTGTGCATAGGCATATAATGCAATTTCTGCGCTCTTTCTGCGGCAACTTTCAACCACCTGTAGAGCAGTGGTCAAACAACAAAAACAGGGCACCTTTCTGAGTGCCTGTGAAAAACTTCCACCACCAAAACGGGCCTTGAAATGGCCTCGAATCAAAAAAATAATGTCACCGAGGGCTTCGCCACCACCCACAACATATAGTACCCTCTCGCCACACTGCGAAGGGCATCCCAATCTGAGACAATGCACTCTTGTACTTTCTGGCTGTGCTACCTGCAAAGATTTGCTCCCAAACTCGAAAAAGGAAAGCAACACTGATCCTCTTACCAAGACACTACGATCTTGGTTTGCTTTCTTGAGCTCCTTACCATGAACTGAGCTCTGATACCATGTGAAGAGAGTGGGAGAGAAGTAAGGAGTCTCACTTGCAGCTTTCTCACATACACAATGGGGGAATACAGACAAAGGTGGAGGCTGAAAACAATTTTCCTCTTCTTAGTTGTGAAAACCAAAAGAACTCTCTCTTAGTACAAAAGGAATAGATGAACCCTATATGTGGGTCTCAAACCAAACTCAGCTCACCTAGGTGGCATACTAACTGAGCCACTAACTAGAGTACGTAAAGATAGCTGTCATCCAACTATTATTCATGGGCAGTGTACCAACCGCATCTGCAGCTAACAAGTCGGTGACATAAATGCACAACAATCACCCTGGCATATCACGAGTGGGGCTCGATATCTCAACACTCCCTCCCCTCCCCCCTCCACTCCCCTTTTCCACTCCTCCCTCCCTTTCCCCTTTTACCTTACCTTAATCACGTCTCGCCACAAATTCTAATACCTTCGCCTGGGTTAATTGGGCATTGCAATCCTTCGACCAATATAATTGTAGAATAAAATTGATCGTGGGGGCCTATTAGCCTCTTCTCATTTTAAAATGCTTGGTGATCACATTCCAAATCTACATCTCCATCGAGTCAAACATTTGTGGAGTTTTGGCATCTACAACACTTGGGCTTGTTGTTGTGGGAACAACTCTATCACCTATCCTTTCAAGCATATATGCCTTGGGGTGTTTACACTCCCACGTGAGAGAAGGGGTGTAAGTTGATGTGGTCGCCCTATGTGTGAATATTGTTGGATCCTTGAGAACGGTGCCCATGAGCGTGGGTACCCAAGACCCTCGGCCCCAATCCATGCCCATCCCTGACAATGCATCTACATGGTTACTGTCAGTTCAGAGTTTTATTAAATTGAGTGTCTCAAGCACACACCTGCATGGACTTGGTGTGTAAACACCTGTGTTACCCGCACCCCCTTTTCGCACATGGGTGAGCATGACGTAGAATGTAATCATGGATGGCATGGATGGACCTCCGTTGTAGACATCATCATGGGTCAATGTCTATGTGCTAGGGCTATCTGTATTTTTTGCATTTTGAACATCCACAAGCATTTTTAATTCGAAAAACATGCTCTTTTCTTAAAAAAATGTAGTAAAAAATCCCAGCCAAGTAGCCATGCAAATCTTTGCCATGTACCCTCACGAGCATACACGTAGGAGAGTATAACCGCTAGGAAAGGACTTGATGCTGGTTTCTCCTAGGGTGGATTTTGATGTTCATCGTTGGCAAAATTGGTTCCCCTAGGTCTTACAGACCATGCTAAATAAAAATTTTGATCATGTTTATTTATTTGAATATAATTTTAACATAACTCTCTCAATTTTGCAATCCTAAAAGCGATCAGGCACATTCTGCTACAAGAAAGAGTATTGCAAGTCTATTTAAGATGTTCAGTGTTCAGCATTTTGCGAGTTCTTCCTCTTGTGTAGGTAGACTTTTGGAGGTCCACATTCACTAGTCTTTCCATAAGTCTATCCTTGAAGTAGACTAAATTGAGCTCCTCTTTGCATGTTGTGACAATTAAGACAGTCGTGAACCATCTATCTTAGATTTCCACTGTAAAAAACAATTGTTGGATTTAGAAATAAAATAAAAAGAACCATTGTATGAAACTATACATGGATCACACACCTGATGACACTTGGTGACCTCTTGTGCTTTGTAGGCATGGTGGTTGACGCAATGACATCTAATCATTCTCTTTTTTGGGGAGGTCCATGGCATGGATATGAGTACTTGGGCTTGTCCACCATCCATGGATGATTTTTTGCTATTAGTTTTGTTAAGAAGTGAAACTTTTATATTGGTGTTGAAAGTTTGTATGCCTTGATAAAAATAAAGGTTTGAAGAATTCGCCAAGATTTGAGACTTTTATGACAAAGAAATTAAAGTTTCGCCAGGATTTACAAAATTTTCTTTAAATTTTAAAAGAAAATATATAAATTTGTAATATGTTCTACAAATATTGTGAAACTAAAAAAACTAGCTTGATAAACTTTCGCCAATATTTTATACTAATATATAAGTATAACTTCGATAAAAACATCGCACTCAGGTGAAGGAGAGACATCCAAGGTCACAAAAGAGGCTCCATGACTAGTACAAGATACATCCACTATAGCAAAGAAAGGGCCACTTGAAGTATAACAAGAAGAAATTGAGATAGAAGTAATGTCGAACGAACCTCCCATGCCAATCATGTGGAGCTTCAATAGTGATGATTGAAAAGTGCCATGCAAGAACAACAAGTGGAAATCATATTCTTCAATAGAAAGAGTAGGGTTTTGATTAGGATTTCAAACATGAAAAAATTTCCAATAAGCGAATTTTTTTCCTATAAATATGGGACCTTACCATTGTATTCTCTTTATTTTGAACAAGGCATGAAAGAGTTCGAGAAGTCACCACATATGTAGCTTTTTCTTATGGTTTAGTCTTTAATATTTTTATATTCATGGCAGAATTCGATTTACATCATGCTTTGAGTTAATTTCATATCTTCTGAATTTGTTTGCTCCTTCTTTCGAAAAAAACAATGGAATGCTTCAAATTACCCCTAATGTACTTGAAATTTTTATTGGAAAATAATCCAAAGTCTTGTTTCAAAGATTAGCATCATTTTATGTTTTTGCAGGATCACAAACCGTCGACATTATTTCTAACCAGAGAAAGAATCTTTCTAGATTCCATTAGTATCTCCATCAACTTCAAGGGTGACACATGGCACAATCGTGAGCAAACATGTGGCAATCCCAAGGCTTATCTTATCTACCACATAAGCATGATATGCCACATCATCAAGTGCATCCCAATGCCACATCATCAAGGATAACCATATCTATAGAGTTTTCTCATGCATAATGACTACTTTCCAACCATATGACACATAGTATTTCAAAGATTCAAAAGCATTTGGTCATTACAAATAGTCTTAAATATCTAGACTCAATTCACGTATCATCAAACAAGGTATGTATGAAACTAGCAATTGATTTGCAATTCCCATGGTCCAAATCATTGTCACATTACATTGGCATAGTTGCACATGTTAAATGTTCACTCATTTACATCTTCAGGCTGTGCACAAGGTACTCTAACTTTTGCATGCTTAACACCTCATAGGATGGTAGCAATAGATTTGACAATTGGTCCCCCACATCGATTTATTTATTTTTCTTCATCACCCATCAAATGTTTTCTTATCCTCTTGGTAGATCCTGTGAACACTTGGTTGCAAAAGTTTCACATCCACTTCTGACGACCTAACATTGTAACAAAATCCTATGGGTTTGCAAGAGTTTTCCCTCATCCACTCGGGGGGGTCACTCATCATATGTAACCCTATCACGTGAGTTCAACAGAAGGATATTTTTTATTTCTAAAATTTATAGAAATAAATATACATAAGGGACTATTTAAAATAGTTTTGGAAAAAAATTTACAGATTTGTATAGAAAAGGGGTACATTTTATTAATGAAAATTTTACAGATAAGGGATTTTAGAAATATGCCTTGAATGAACGTGGTATAGAGGGTTTATACATAGTGACCCCCCCGAGCTCATCCATGAGCCTCGTTATGTGGTTGATGTTGCCCAACCCTATCTTCTCTATCTGCCATGATTGTCGTCCATGTAAAAGAGATAAACCATCTCATATCATTATTATGTTTTGAGCAATTCAAGGCCATGTCATTAATATGTCATCAAAAAACAATGTAAGTGTGCTAGACCTCAAGGCAATGCATGCTGATGTGGATTGTGCTTGGGAGATACTGGCTAGTATTTTTGCTTGGTAGATCTGGAGGGCTAGATGCACAGAGGACATTGATGGGTCTCAAGTCCACCCTTCTCATACCTTGGCCAGAATTTGGGCTAATATTATTCACACTCTCATGGCCAGTTGGGCGAGCATGCAAGGGTCCTCTAGGGCAACCTCTTCCAAGAGGGTTATATTCCTTATGGAATGGAGGGGATCCCCTTTTTTCTTAGAGACTACATCAGGATTGAGGCTCAGGGGGGTCACTATGTATAAACCCTCTATATCACGTGCGTGCAAGGCCTATATTTAAAATCCCTTATCTGTAAATTTTTTCATTAATAAAATGTACCCATTTTCTATACAAATCTGTAAAAATTTTCCAAAATTACTTTAAATAGTCCCTTATGTATATGTATTTCTATAAATTTTAGAAATAGAAAATATCCTTCTGTTGAACTCACGTGATAGGGTTACATATGATGAGTAACCCCCCCGAGGATTGAGGTGGCATTTTCAGCCTCAACCTTGGTTTCTCTCCAGCACTTTTTGAGTTTTTACTTACTCTTCTAGAGTGTTTTTTTCTCATGTCCAGCATGATGTATTTCCGCATTGAGCTTGCTCTCATGGGTTTTTTTCATACTTGATAGAAGTCTCTTTCATTTTAAAAAAAAAATTAGACAAAATGTTTGTACATATATAAAGATTCTTCAATTAAATTTCTGGCCCCCATCTCATGCTAGGCCTTGTCACATAAGATCATTTGTGTCTTCCTCTATAGCACATAGCAGGTAAATAACATTTCTTGTATAAATAAGAAATCATAACATTGTACAAGCTTGCAAAAAAAAAAAGTTTGTGCAATGTGCATCTAGATACTCAAATGTGATAACATATACTTTAGTAGGAAAACTTATATAAATTGGTTGAAGTCTTAATAGTAATTTGTAGATCTTAGAAACTATGAAGGAACAACAACAGTTTACTACTGCAAGTTCAACATATTGTTATTTACATAATAGAGGCATCAATTTTACACAACAGAATAGACAAAAAATCATGACTTAAATAAGGAATATGAAGAGCTTCGACAAGAAACAAAGAGCATTGCTAGTCTTTAGATGTGGCACAGCTACTATCCTATCCCATCTCCAATAGTATTGAATGGTTTTTTTTTCCAAAGTAGGGAAACATGTTTGGCACTTGCAAAAAATATGCTCTTGAGTTCAGTTCAAGATTTATGTGCTCATGCATTAAAACGGAAACGGTTGTATTAATCATGCCTTCTTTCAATTGCAACATAGGCAGACCACTAATCAAAAGTTGTGAGATGGCACCTCTTTGTAAAAGAACTTGCAAACTCCTTGCAAACACACAAGCTTCACATGACATTGCCCTTGTATATTACAAAACATTAAATATACATTAGAGCTTATAGGTACTTATTAGAACAATCAAAATACTTACTTTTTGCTAGCTGCTGATAACAACCCATTGAAAGTCTAGCTGGTTGTGTAGCTTGTAATTGCCAACTTGGATCAACCTGCAAATTACATGCTAGCGAATGTATGCTTGTTTAGTTACTAGTAAGATAAAATTTGTGCAATACTATATCATGCATTTATGTAAGCTTGTTAGCTACTGTACTAGTGTGTGTGAAATACCAACGTTCGTGTACAAAGCATGATGTTGCGAATGACCACAGTGTAGATAGATGCTTACTCAAGAGAGAGCCGGACATGGGAAAAGGCAAATTTCCATCCCACGCCTATGTCCATAGGTAGAATACCATGTCTATATCCATCCAATTATGTAGGGCTGGCTGAGTCTCTCTCCTCGTGCTCTTTGCTCCTATTGGATAGTTGATGCTTCTAACAGTATCCTTTGGGCATTGTACTCTGATTTTGAGTCTGCTCCAGTTCTCATGGTAGGATGTAGCTGATTCCTTTGGCTCAACCTAGGATGCCTCAAAACATGGGCATCACTGCGTAATCGGACTCAGCAAGAAAATTTGCAAATATCTATCTTCTACTAGAATTTTAAAATCCCAACCGACGGATGTGAAATTGGGAGTCAACCCTTGTAGTTTTGTAACCCGTGTGCAACCAACCTTTGAGCTGCAACCAACTAGTGTTATACTAAAATGAATTGCAGTCCTGCAAAGTGCTATCCTAAAATAGATACATTGCTCAAGTAAACTTTGGAGAACATTAATAATTCAATAGATTCCATACATATTATGTAGATTACATTTCAAAGAATCCTTTCCTTCAGGGGGCTATCTCCACATTGCTTTGAGTAGGTCTCCTTTTTGAGCTCCCTAATTGCAGGCTCAGCCATCCTTACTCTTTTCCTGAAGGGGGTTGCTTCCTCCCTTCAGGGGCTAGTTCCACATTGCTTTGAGCAGGTCACCTTTTTGAGCTCCCTGATTGTAGGCTCGACCCTCCTTGCTCCTTTCCTAAAGAGGGCTGGTTCCTCCCTTCAGGGGTCCAACCCCTCCCTTCATGTCGCTTCCTCTTTCCTTACTTTGAGCTCCCTGGTTGTAAGCCGTTCTTGATTCTTTCTTGAAGGGGGCCAGTTCCTCCCTTCAAGCTCCTTTTCTCTGCAGTTAGGCTCGTGGGCTTGGGCTTCTTCAATTCAAACTCCTTGTCTTTTGCAATTTTTGCCCAAACGGAAAATTGAGCTACAACATCTACTTTCTCGCTTCTGATAGCTATAGCAGGCATGCACATTTGATCCTTCCATGACTTGGGCAATTAAACCTTACATACTCTACATGATGCTGAGCTTGCATCCACAAACACCCCAAAGCAAAAAACATTGCATAGGGTGGTAGCATGAAGGCCATCAAATCATGCAGTCATGTATGATGTGGGTCTTTAGATAGAGCATTTTAGACCCTGATGCATAACATGATAGGCATCCGATTTAACTATTGTGGCTGTCAATACCACAGTCTGATCTATACATGAAGAAGTCGCTTCTTGATTCCTTCCTCCCTCATCAGGTAAGGCTATGGATGTTCTCCTTCAACTCCTCCACTCTTTGCTCATTCCATGCAGCAGCTTCATCTAATTCCCTCAACATCTCTTGAAGCTACTTAAATTGATCAATAACGTCAAGATTGGCTATTTTTAAGACCCACTCTAGTTTGGAAATCTCTCATGATGGTGGACTGCTTTTTAAAAGTTTTGAAAGCCACTACAAGCTCGTGCACAACCTTATCATAATCTTGTTGCAGGGCCTTGTGCTTAACTTTCCAAAATCACAAAAGTGGTTCTACATAACAAGTTCCAATGTGGCTGCAACTTGCTCCACCATGGCTGCTCTCTACATCCTTCCTAGCTTGGAGATCTACCTCATTATCTTCTCCACCATGGCTGCTCTCTGCCCCATCCTTCCTAGCCTTGAAGATCTCTTGTAGCTCCTACATCACCGCTCTAGTTTCTGCATTCTTCCTTTGCAATATTCCTCCATGATCTGGTCTTTTTCAATGTTCAATGTGTTCTGCATGTTGTAGAGCCATTTGCAAAGAGCCTCCTTTTTGTCTCTCTGATCTTCAAGATGCTTTTGCATCATTGCTAGCTCCTTCTCTACGATGTCCCCATATGTTCTAACATCTTCAAGCCTATCCTAGTGCTCCTTGATGCACTTCTCTGCTTCTTCTCTTCTATGCCTTTCCATGTCGAACACCTATTTCATTAATTTTGGACTCGTGCACTGTCCAAATTCATTTTGTGAGATAATTTTGGATAAAACATTTAAAAAAAAGAGGCTCTTATAAAACAAAACATTGAGTCAAAAAGGAAGATTTTAAAAAATCAAATTATAAAAAATGACGTGAGATGTTATTAAAACTAGAGTACATTAAAAATAGAGGACATCACATTGTTAAAAGAGACAAAAAGTAAGATTTTAAAAAATTAAATTAGAAAAAATGGCGTGACATGTTATGAAAACTAGAGTACATTTCAAAAAGAGCACATCACATTTGTACAAAAAGTAGATCATATAACTCAAAGCCATATGGTGTCAAAAAACACCTTAATACAGTCTCTCTTATCTTCTTAATCACCCAAAGTCTAGAAGATCTCATCATTGGTCTCTCTTATCTTCTCAACAACCCAATCTTTCACTGCCTCCACAGCTGTATCCTCAACATAATTACATGCAAAGAAGAAATTTAAGCAATCACAAATTGTTTCTTTATAATTTCTCTGAGAGGCTCTTATTGTTCTCTTAGCATCCACATCAAATCGCCCATGACGAGAGCTGCGATAACGCAGGTTACTTAAGAAGTCTAAGAGATCTTGTCGTGCTTTTATCATACATCTTAAAAGTCTTTCACTCTCTGCTATCTTGAGAGTCTCCTCCCTCTCTGCGTGCCTTTGTGCATCAAATTCCTCTCTCTCCATGTGTGTCAAAGGAGAACCTTGTCAAATTCTGGCCTCTCTCTGTGCTCCTTGGTCAGCAATCCATTCTTTGAGATTGTTAATTCCGAACTCCACGTCTTTGACAATGCCAAGGACATCCATGGGTGGGGAGATGATAAAGAAAGGGAGATGGACTACGATGCAAGAAAGAAGAGAGTGTCTGTGGAAGGACTAGGATGGAAGAATACAAGTTAATGAGAAGCACTAGGATGGATGAAAGAAGAGAGTGTTTGTGGAAGAACTAGGATAGAAGAATACAAGTTATCAGGATGGATGAAAGAAGAGAGTGTTTGTGAAAGGACTAGGATAGAAGAATACAAGTTACTCAGAAGGACTAGGATATAAGAAATAAGAGAGTGTTTGTGGAAGGACTAGGATGGAAGAATACAAGTGCACTAAGGCACGATGTGTTCACTATGATAAGGATAAGGGTTGGAATAAAGTGAGAGGCACGATGTGTTCACTATGATAAGGATAAGGGTTGGAATAAAGTGAGTGGAGATTGTCCAACTGAATAAAATTTTGCGGAGCATTGGGAATGCTATACTTTAAGTGAGTGGAGCATTGGGAATTGATACTTTCGAGTGAAATATATTACAAGTGAGAGAGAGAGAGAGAGCGATATGATAAGGATAAGGGTTGGAATAAAGTGAGAGAAGCATTGGGAATGCTCTACTTTAAGTGAGTGGAGATGATAAGGATAAGGGTTGGAATAAAGTGAGAGAAGCATTGGGAATGCTCTACTTTAAGTGAGTGGAGACTGTCCAACTGAATAAAATTCTCATCACACAAGGATTTATTTCCAAATAATCACATCATCACACATTCATATCATAAAATTGTGTGCATGAAGAAATATATTACAAATATTACATCATCACATATTCATATCAAAATTCTCATCACGCAAGGATTTATTTCCAAATAATCACATCATCACACATTCATATCATAAAATTGTGTGCATGAAGAAATATATTACAAATATTACATCATCACATATTCATATCAAAATTCTCATCACACAAGGATTTATTTCCAAATAATCACATCATCACACATTCATATCATAAAATTGTGTGCATGAAGAAATATATTACAAATATTACATCATCACATATTCATATCAAAATTCTCATCACACAAGGATTTATTTCCAAATAATCACATCATCACACATTCATATCATAAAATTATGTGCATGAAGAAATATATTACAAATATTACATCATCACATATTCATATCAAAATTCTCATCACACAAGGATTTATTTCCAAATAATCACATCATCACACATTCATATCATAAAATTGTGTGCATGAAGAAATATATTACAAATATTACATCATCACATATTCATATCAAAATTCTCATCACACAAGGATTTATTTCCAAATTTAATCACATCATCACACATTCATATCATAAAATTGTGTGCATGAAATAATTATATAAATATCATCAGTAAATGCCACTTAAGTAGTAAGTCACAAATTGGTGTATAATCAACAAAAACTACAAACACAACATCATACATGCATCACAACTCTTCTGATGCTTCTAGTGGAGACTGTGGCAACTCTTCTGATGCTTCCAATGGAGGCTGTGGTGCTCTAGATGTACACTCAGTCTCTACTTCTTCTGTAGTATGTAGTGCTTTCGGAGTAGACTCAGTATCCTCTTCCTTAAATGCAAGCGGAGGCTGTGGCAACTCTTCTGATGCTTCCAGTGGAGGCTGTGGTGCTGTAGGTGTACACTGGGTCTCTACTTCTTCTGTAGTGTGCAGTGCTTTCATAGTAGACTCACTCTCCTCTTCCTTAAATGCAAGCTCTAATATTGCTTCAGTTGCACGTTGTATTCTAATGGCAGCAATTAGGTCTCGAATGATTTCAGCCCTAAACAATTGTATATCCTCCTCTGAATATTTGAGCTCCAAAGAGTCTTCCGATGAGATCTATGGCTTAAGTGAGAAAATTTCTTTGAAAATCAACATGCAGTTGTAGGCAACTCTCCACCCACAACTATGCCCATCTTCCTGCTCTACTACTAAATGCTTTTGGAAGTCTACCGAGTCTTTGTACTGTCCTGTTTCTCTGATAGCAGATACTTACTTCTCAATCGACCTGCTCATCATGACATATTAAAAAAACTTAGTGTGTCTATTACATAAGGTACATAATATAGAAGTAACAACAGATTAATAGAATACTTACGTTTGCACTGAGCCATGAAAGCCTGCAATCGAGTTAACAAACCAACAATAGTTGTCTTCAAGGTCCCAAACCACCAGACTCCAATGTTCCCTACACGAATAATTAAGAACCATTATTATTTAACACAATGTTGCCAGTATAAGATGAAAATAAAGGTTGCCATGATACTTACATCTCATGATATGCCATAAATAGGACTCGCACGCCATGTAAATGTAAAGGCTGTAACAATTTACAAACATCGGCTATTGTCTTTCTGCTATCGCTAAGTATAGGAGAAAGGAGGGAATCCAACATATACACACGGTTTTGTACGACTCTACCAAATCGTGAGATAACTATACTGCACCAACAAATAAATGAATATTAGCTTATTAGATTTAATCAAAATATTGAATTATCAAGCAGAGAAAAAGTTTGTATCAATGGCCATCATAACGTTGTTATTGACCTCATTTGAAGCTCTAGAGAGAATTAAAATCTCCTCTCCCCCAAATTCAAGATACTGAGGTCTATGTTGAATCATAACCCTAACATTAAAAGAGCTTCCCAATTCTTCCAATGAAGCCATGTTTGTAGAGTTGAGGTCTTCTATCCTCTTTGACTCTTTGACGGCATTCATTTCGCAATCAATGATTGCTCGAATGGTACATGTTATAAATGCATAGAGATGCAAATCCATATATGTTGACAGTGTGGTGTCATTTTGTATCTCAAAAATTTGACCAAGTACCAAAAAGCAATTGTAGCCCACCCTCCATCCACAATTATAATAGATGTGGCTATTCTCTTGATGTGATACCTGACATGTTATATACTCTATTTGTTGTGCTAAGTCACATTGCCGCATTACTATGTCGATAGCACCTATTAACTTTCGAGCTGATCTGCACATCAAAACATATAACAACAGTGAATATGTGCATTGTATATCAATCTACATGTCAAGAAGTGACAACAAGTGTAGTCTATACTTTAACACATTGCCATGGACGGATGTCATTGAGTTGGCAAAGAAGCACTTCTTTGCAAGGATGTCCACGACTACCAGACTCCAATGTGAGCTGCATTATCAATAAAGAATAATTACTGTGTTTGAGACAATTCTAGCAATGCAATAGAAAAAACAAGTAGGGTTTGATGCTTACTTCTCATAATATGCTGTAAAAATAACTTGTGCGTCATTCATAGGAACGTGCTTCAACCACTTGCAAACATCCTCTATGGTTTCTTCTTTGTTGCTAACCACTTCCGAAATACGAGGATCGAGCATATATGAAACGCTTTGTATATTTTGCGGAAAATTTGCTATAACATTACTATATTAAAAAAAAAAGTATTAGCTTCTTGGGTTTAATCAAAATAAGCAAAGTATAAAGCCAAGGAAAAGGTTGCATCAAACCTGAGGATGGTTGTAATGACTTTGACATTAACCTCATTCTTAGGATTCAAGAGGATTGAAATCTCTTCTTCACCAAATTCAAAAAAATGAGGTTGTTGTCGAATTAACAACATAGCGGTGAATGAACTTCCAATCTTCTCCAATAGATTCATATTTTCATGACTCATCTTATTGAGAGAGTAGTCTACATCGTATTCTTCTTCACTTGCTATGTCCTCCACATCCTCCTTCTGCCATAAAAATATAAAAAAGTTATGCGATGTACACATCCCAAATAAAGGCTTAAACAAGCAGATAAGGTTTCATACATGCTTTCATTAGAGTGAGTCTCTCCTCCGCTTGGAGCAAAAATTTAAAAAGGTTTCATACATGCTTTCATTAGAGTGAGTCTCTCCTCCTCTTGGAGGAAAAATTTAAAAAGTTATGAGATTTACACATCCCAAATAAAAATAATGGTTTAAATAATCATAGAAGTATAAAGATAGCATGCTTTCATTAGACTCAGTCTCTTCTCCTCTTGGAGGAAAATATAAAAAAGTTATGAGATTTACACATCCCAATTAAAGGCTTGAACAAGCATACAAGTATAAAGATAAGGTTTTATACATGCTGCAATATAGTCATATTTTCAGGTTGTTTCCCAATGGTAGTAATTAGATGCTGAATACTCTCAGCCCGAAATGCTAGTAGATCGGCTTCTGTATATGATTCCATTTTGACTAGTAGCTCCAAATCAAAAATCTCTCTAAGAAACAACATGCAGTTGTAGGCAACTCTCCACCCACAGCTGTGTCCATCTTTTTGCTCCACTGGCAGACGTCTTTTGAATTCTACTTGATCTTGTTGCTCCGTGGTTGTTAGATACTAGTCGATATGCAACACTGTCCATCATGACATATTAAATATATTAATGTCATGATCATAAGATACAAAATAAGAAAGTATTAAAAATATTAAGAGAATAATTACCTTCGGGAGTTGGCATGATAGCCTTCTATTGAATTCACAAACCATAGACGGTTGAGTTCAAGGTCCCAGAAGATCAGACTCCAATGTGAGCTACACGACTAGAATAAAAATGATTATTGTTTTACACAAACTTGCCAAAGAAATAGTAAAAATAAGGTTAGAGTTGATACTTATGCCTCATGATAAGGCATTAAGATGACTCGCACCCCATCTAAATTCAAAGGGCTTAACCAGGTACAATCATCTTCTATAGTCTTTTGAGAATAGAAGAAAGGAGAGAATCGAGCATGTAGACACGATGCTGCACTGCACTAGGAAGCTGAGAAATAACTACACTGCACCAAGAAATAAACAAACATTAGCTCATAGAATTGATTTGCATTTTGCACTAGGAAACTGATATATAACTACACTGTGAATAAATAAACAAATGTTAGCTCATTGAAGTAGCAACAAATAAACAAACGTTACCTCAGAATGACCAAGATAACATTGTCATTAACCTTTTTTAAAGGATTGGAGAGGATTGAAACCTCCTCTCTACCAAAGCTTAAATACTTAGGTTCTCGTTTCAAAACGATCCTAACTTCAAATGAGCTCTCCATTTTATCCAATGCAGCTAAATTTGATTCTTCAATCAAATTTAGAGGTGGTTGCATTGTTGAAGTAGAAGGGAGTGCCTCCGTATTGACTTCATCCATTTCTTCTCCCTCTATTGCCTGTAAACAAATATGAGAGATTAGATTCATTATCTTTAAATTTAAATCTTATTTAAAAAAGTGTATTTAGTTGAGAAATAGAGTCCATACCGCTAAGTATTGTCGTAGTGGCCTTTTTTCATAACCCTACGAGCCATAATTATCAAAGAAGGCATCATCATGTTTGTCTTCATCCACCAACCTCTCTGTGAACAGGTCATGTAAGTCCATCTTTTCATCATCATCAACTGGGACATTATGATCTTCAAGGTAATCATCCATGTCATCGGTGTCCTTGTGGTCTATCTCTTTTTCATAGCCTGTGGTTAGATCTGCTTGAAGCTAGAAATAAGCCATGAAATGCTTATTTTCAATAATATTTGTGAAGTTGCCTTTTCTGAGGAGATCCTCAAATAAATATCCCATCCTGCACAAGGTGACCTCCCAACCTACCGGTAGCAAATTCTCCATCATGGTAAGCAAGAGACTCCCACTTTTCGTAGGACTTCCATAGTTGTTTTTTGGATAATGTATGGACCTGGGAATATCTTGCTCTTCTAGCATCAATCTCAAATTATTTGAATTCCCTCTTATGTTCTTTTGTAAGGAGTGATCAGGGTTGGGACTCCGCATACACAAAAAGAATGATTCAAGAGATTGAATCGCTATGCCACATTCTCTCTTGCCTCTCTTTGCTGCATAAACACCACTATAGATCTTCAAATCTGATGAATATGCTCGCTCTAGAGTAAACTGCATGGCTTCTTTTCTTTTTTATCAACAAAAATGACAATGTTGCAAATCGCCACTTTGTTAATGGTGGTATATACTATTCTATCAATGAAGTTATGGATATCATCGCTAGAAACTTCATTGATAAAGAATAGTTGTGGCTTGTCCCATGCTGACTCATTCTTGAAGAAGTCATCTTCTAAGACTCCCCTGAAGTTCACAAGCTTTCCAGACTCTGCTGTAACCTCTACATTGAATTGAAAGCTTTGGTGCATATCTTTCGGCATCCTTATCTCGCTGATTAATCTTTCCACATATGCAACCACCTGTTGTGGGATTTCTTTTCTCATATAAGAGGTTACTATTTCCGACCCATCTTCATCCTTTTTAATCCACCTGTTTGCCCATAGCTTTACCTTGGGTGTTGACAAAGAAGCTATATGCTTCACCACATTAT